>NC_081569.1:123198328-123309384 GCF_022355385.1 Mustela nigripes | reverse complement strand
GCTGAGCAGAGAGCCCGCTTCCCTCTCTCTCTCTCTGCCTGCCTCTCCATCTACTTGTGATTTCTCTCTGTCAAATAAATAAATAAAATCTTTAAAAAAAAAAAAAAACTTAGGAGGTATTCTTAGGACTCTGTTTTATCTGTGTTTTATCTATCTTTTTTGGTCTGTTAGTGAAGGAGAAAAAAACAATGTATTCAACGATAAAATCTAGTGAAGGAGAAAGGACACGTGTTCAAAGGGAAAATCTAGCCAAGATTAGAGACCTAGGAACAACATCTTTGTCTCTTGGTGAATTTTGCTACCTGGCAGAAAAGGGTAGATGCACAGATGGCTCTTCATATGTGTATGAGCACAAAGATTATCTTTTGAGGAAGCCGGACATAGAACCTCTAGAAAGTCATATGCCTCTAAGGACCTAATGACATCTCTCCTATGAGATGTCTCATATGAGTATCTCATTTGAGATAAGGTTGGGTCTCCTGTGAGACCCAGTGGCTCTTGTTCATTAAATTTCACAGATTCATCTGAGGTTAATAGCTTTCTCATAGTCTTTCTTTCACTCTTCCCAAATCCTAAGTGGAACCCAAATTTGTATTTGATTCTTGACACCTCAGTAATAATTCTGCTCTGGAACAATAAGCTTTTCAGTCTTTAGTTCATCAGAGTTTAATTTAAAACAACATGTATTCATTAAATATTTGCTTTGTGCCAGAAACATTGATTGGAGGTATGGAATATGCGGAATGTAGTGGTGATTTTCCTTTTATTATTATAATAGACTTATTTTCCATATTTCACTGTCTTCGCCTCAAGAGGCTTCTTCGGATTTGTTGATCTCTCTGACTCTTAATTTTACTTATTGGCATGTCCTTTGGTTGCCCAGATTTCTTGCCTTGTCCCAATCACTGGCATTTTGTTCCTTTTACTCCTGTTTGTTTAAATAGACCAAAATCTATTCTTGTCCTACTATGTTGACTAAAGTGTGCCTTCCAAATTATTAATATCAGCTCCTTCGTTGGCCTTAACATAATGTTTGATATTTACTGTTTGGGGAAGAAAAAGGGAAGAATTCCTTATTGCTTTTTTCCTGTGAGTTCTTGGATAAGTATACTTCCTTCCGAGAATTCTCTCTGTACACACCTCCCTCGTCCCTACCTACTCCTGAGGACAGTTCAGGAGACAGGTAAACAGAGCAGTTTGCATTCACCTACTGAAGTACACAACAAATCCTTTTGGCAAGTCTTGCTGGTGGGACATAAAAAGAAAACATTAGCTTAGAAAAGTCAATAACAGTACATAAAATGAGCCTCAGTTTTTCTTTCTTCTTTTAAGGTAATGAGAGTAAATTTAGCCCAAATGTGTTCCTGCTGTCTGGTTTATTTTAGAGCAATTTGGGAAATAATTCTCCGCTGTTAGGGTCGTGTTCAACTTTGAAATCGTCAGTTTAGCAATAGTGAGCTGTTATCTGTAAGTTAATTCAGCTTCAATTTCAGTGGTTTAGATAAAAAGTAACTCAAATTGCCATCTTCTTGGTTCACAGATGATTCTGGGAAAATTGGAGCCTAGATGACAGGGGAACATTTTCTCTAAAGTTAATTTAAATTAACAGATTCAATTTCATATGTGTTATGAGTTACCTGAATTTCCAGATGGGGACTGTAACATTTAAACAGAAATCCCACCCAGAAGTTATTCCCTCCACTGGCATACAACCGCGGTAAAATCATCTCTCAGATACATGTCAACACAGGTGCAATGGAATATAGTCAGCATCATTTTCCACGACAGACGTGACTTTGCTAGGAATGCAGAAAGAAAAGAAATGCATTACTGAAGATTTCGGAGGTACCATAATTCAGGCGGACTTATTTGGGAGGGGAGCAATATTTGCTAATATTGCTATTGGACAAAACAGAATAAATATATTACTAGACAAGACTAAAGCCAGAACTCCAGTGAGTAATAAAGAATGTCAACAGTCACTGAAGTATTTATATGCAGTAGTGAAAATATAGCTTCTGCAGAGGTTCTTTTACCTCACTTTTACAACTATTTTCTGGCTTAAACACAGCAATATATTTTGATATTAGAATTGGGGAATTCTAGATCTGAAGATGTGATTACCTTGTAATAACTGATGAGATTTAGGTGACAATAATTAAGAAGGGAAAAAAAACCCTTTACAGAAGGTATAAACTATGAATTGAGAATTCTATGTATGTTAAGTTATGTACATCCATTCACAAATATGATCATAGATCTCTGTATCTTAGGTTGTAACGTAAATTATATTTTGTTTTTAAGATAAATTAGATCACACATTAATCCAATAATCAGTCTAATGCATTGGAAAAAATTGAAAGAAGCTTGCCATTTGAACACCCATTGTGTGCCAGTTTCACATAGATCTTCAAATCAAATTCTAAATTGATATTTAGATATTGATATCTTTGAACCAACAAATTGTAATATGTAATGTCTATCCTTAATCTTACTAATATTCTAGAATTTTTTTTCAAAGTTATTTCCTTCAGTTTAAGTATATTCATACAGAATATCCTTTTTATTTTGACTCTTCTTTATCTTTATACATGGCATCAGCCTTACTTTATACTATCTCAGTAGAAAATTGATAGATCAAGAGGGCTGTATACTACTGAACTCTTTCAGTTCTATACTCTCTAGTCTCTAAACTCCCTATCACCAGACACCTATCTTATTTCAACTAGTATCATGCTTTGTTACCACAGTCAGGCACCTAGAGGGTAAACAGGCCAACAGACCAATACTTACTGCTGCTTTCACAAGGACTTACTATCTATGAATTTTCCCCAGAATCTTCTAGCATTTTTAATGCATTGGCAGAATACCATGTATAGTAGCTAGTTTCCAAAGATGACCACCGTTCTTTGCAGTATTCCTGCCCTGGTGGGCTTTTTTCTTTGTGAACCCGGGTTGCCCCTTGCATTCTGAACCACTAAAATAGATTGTTGTGATGTTTGTGGATTTCCAAGGCCAAGTCAGAAGAAGCCTTGAGGTTTTCAACTAGATTCTTTTGAATTTTCCTTCTTGGAGTGATCTTTCTGTGAATCAGCCTCCCTGCTTATGAGCAGCCCAAGTAACATGGAGAGGCCATGTGCAGGGGTGCTGTTCTGTATTCCTAGCTCAACTCCTAACTAACAGCCCTTGTTTACAGCTGGCCATATGACTGAGCCATCTTGGACTATAGATGGCTTCTTTGAAGTAGGAGCTAGGTCCTATCTATCTATCTATTTATTTATTTATCTATCTATCTATTTATTTATTTATTTATTTTCTTTCTTCCAGATTTTAAGTGTCTGTTAGCCCTTCAGAAGCTGGGCAAAATTGTTACTTGGTTTAAAATCAAATTGGAAAATGTTCTCCAACAGTTAGTAAAGTCTACAAAGGGTATTTCGGTGTTGAGGCACATGGTTTAATAACTGCTTCTTAAATCTTGGACTTCGATTGTTATAAGCAGTTTAATTTAGAATATCAAAAATGACAAAGGCTTAACATTTCTCAGAATTGTAAGTCAGGTAACAATGATTTGTTAGCTGAGAAAAATATTGTCAGATACATGGATTTTAAAGATAACTCATTTTCAGTTATCACAAGGGATTCTCTGAAGGTCTTTGGTGGTTAGGACATCAGAAACATTAAAACCGTACAGAGACTTTGGTGAAATCAGTGTAGACATACTTTCTTTGTATACTTTTAAAACTCTTCAATTACAGAGTTGTTCATGTGAAATCTGAAAAGAATAATTCTTAAAGTGTAAGAAACATTGGTCCTCAGAAAAGTTTAGCCCTTCTTTTCAGAGCAAAGAAATAGGGAATAGTGGAGAATTTGGGGAATGAAAAATTGTCCACTGTCCTGGCAACAATAATTCAATGTCAGTACCCCTAACAAAAGTACCTTGCCAAAACGTATATAACCATTCTCCAAAATGTTTCTTTCAATATGTGGCCACTTTATGTAAAAAAAAGCTCCAGTTAAAATGTAAAATGTTTCCTCTCATGATCAGCCTTAATATTTCGTAGTGAGTTTACCAGATGGACACAGTAGAATCATTAAAATGCCATTTGGGACAATGCTCTGTAAAATGTTAGGCTCTAAAATTTTTGACTAGTAGTCCTTTACCATTTAAGCTTCAAAATGAATGCAATGCAAAGAAATTTTGATGTAGGGACTCTAGTAAAATGATGATTCCATAAAAGTGAGCTACTTCTGTGGATGCCTGAAGGGAGCATCAGCTGAAAAATAGGGGAAGAATGTGGAGGGCAAAGCTCCAAAAGGAAAGCTAGGAGAGTGGAAAAAGATGCAGAGAGTAATTAATAGGTGTTCCATACATGCCTGTTTCCCTTTGCCCTACTTTATAATTTTGATTGAAGTCAGACACGGGGAAGATCAACACCTTTTTATATACATGCACTAGGAAGGATTCATGAAAATGAGTAAAAGAAAACCTCTGAAAAATGAGTATTGGCAGAGAAAGACAACTATCATAAGATCTCCCTGATATGAGGAAGTGGAGATGCAACATGGGGGGTTAAGGGGGTAGGAGAAGAATAAATGAAACAAGATGGGATTGGGAGAGAGACAAACCATAAGTGACTCTGAATCTCACAAAACAAACTGCGGGTTGCTGGGGAGAGGGGTTTTGGAGAGGGGGGGTGGGGTTATGGACACTGGGGAGGGTATGTGCTATGTTGAAGTGTATAAACCTGTGAAGTGTGTAAACTTGGCAATTCACAGACCTGTACCCCTGGGGATAAAAATACATTATATGTTTATAAAAAAATTAAACAAATTTTAAAAATGAGTATTGGTTAATAATATTAGAAATCTGGTGTAACCCAGGAACACCATGTCCTTGGAGTAAACATTATACGCTCAGGTTCATCTCATCTTGCTGCACTCTACATATTCATGGTTCTTGTGGCACACACTCACCACTGACAGCTCAACTCGTTATAGCAATCCAAGGCGACAGAAAACGTAGTGCAAACATATATCTCAGGTCTTGCACGGTCAGTGAAGGACAAAGTAATAACAGAGGGAAATTTCTTCTTGCTCAGTTTGGGTAATATTCACTCCTATATGTCCAACTCTGTTTTAAGCTACATATCAGCATATATAGCATTCTGAAATTTTAAATCCCAAATTAAAACAATTTGTGTAACACATAAGAATAAATACAAAGAAAAGATCAAATGAAAAGATATAATCGTTAAGAGGAATTATTATTTTAAAAAAAGAATTTAAAATCATTATTTTGGTGCTGCAGAATATGGAGAATAGTTGTCTGTCTCAGTAAGGTAAAACTAATAATGGCTAATGAAATTGAATAATAAATTCAATTAATATCTCCTTAATGGGTCACAGTGAGCATATTGAACATAGGGATTATGCAAGGGTAATAAACACACTAGACTGCTGTCAAACAGTCAAATAGAAAATAGTGTTTCTTGGTGGGGGAGAAACAAGTGTTTCTTGACTAGTGTCCCTTGGTGGGATCTAATAAGCAGAGAGGTAACAGAATATACATGGAATTCCAGCTTTCTGTATATTTGGAGAAATATGCTTACACCTGGCAAAGCTGGACTGCACTTGCCATGGTGAGGATTCTAGTAGAGAGTCCGTATTTTTAGGAATGCAACAAAGAAACTTGGATGTAACTCTGAAATAGTGGAAGTTCCTTAATCAGGGATGTGGCCATGTTAGAGAGGAAGGTGTTTGGAGCTCAGGGGCTGGTTCTTTCACTGTACTAATTTAGACTTGATCATTTCTACGGGTGGAAATGGACAGGAGATGAGCTTTTACATTAGGATTGGTCTCTCCTCAGTAGGGCTTATATAAGCATTGTTATTGACAGGGAAGTAGACACTCACAGAGGTCAAGTAACTTACCCAAGATTACCTAAGTATTTAATGACAGAGTTGATATGTTAATAGAAGTAAGAATGGCCCATAATTTTGTTTTATTTATCATCTTCATATAATGAATTGGGAAGCTTTCTTTGGTATCTTATGAAATAATTAGGTACATGCATTAATCTGTTTCTTATGGGTTTTGTAAATTCGTATCACAGAACAATTGGGTAGTTTGTGCGTTTTTTTGTTTTTGTTTAGTTTTTGTATTTTGTTTCCATTGTGGGTGGTGGAGGTAGTCAAGAACTGCTGATTAACAGTTCGGTTTCTTTTTTTTAACAGTTCGGTTTCTTTGTCTTTGGTTTGTTTAGGCTTTCCATTTATTTTTGTCAGTTTTTGTTATATAATATTTTCTAGAGAAATTTTCATTTCAATTATGAGTATATGATTATATGATTATGATTATAAAGATGAAATTATGATTATATGATCACAATTATATATTTTATGATTATAATTATGATTATATGATTATGATTATTATTATAAAGATGAAATTATTCAATTTCATCTACATTATAAAATTATTAATTTAAAAATAATCTCTACTTATCTGTATCTGTGCATTTTTCTGCCCTTATGTGTTTTGTTGTGGTCTTCTTACTTTTTCTGATAAACCTTCTAAATTTGTGTCTATTTAGTATATCTTTGGCTTGTCCTTATTATGATTTCTTTAAATCTTAAAATATTTTTATAACTTCAGTTCATAACTTTTTAAGTCCTTTTCTACTCAATCTATCATCTTTATTGTTTCTGTTTGCTAATTTTTCTACTGGGTTTGGGTCACATTTGCTGCTGCTTCATATGCCTAGTAATTTCTTAGTGAATTTATGATGTAATGAATGATGAATGTGAAAGTGTATAAGATTTGTTATCTTTCTTTAAAAAGTGCTGAGGTTTGTTTTGGCTCACTTGATTCTTTCAAGGTTTGATTTTAAATTCTTTTAGGGCGAGACTAAAGTGCTAGTCTGGTCTTACTCCTTCTGAAGTGTGACTCTTAAGCCTTTCTACTGTGCTGAATGTTGAATGAGATTTTTACAGTCTGGTTGCATGGAATTTGGATGTCTTAGTCCTATGAGATGTTCGGAGTTTGTTCACTTGTAATCCCCGCCTTTGTTATTTGCCTAGCTTCATAGAGTTTCAGCTTTACATTCACAGATTAGTATGATGTCAGAAATTCAAGAGGATCTTAATAAAAATGTCAGGAGTTCAGTCTCTGCCCTGCACATTCTCTCTTCCTCAGCTTCCCCAAACTCTGAGAAATGTGCTTCCTCAAATCATCAATTCCATTATTCTCTGCTTGCCTTCCTCATTCCTGGGCATCTGTCCAGAAACTTCCTTGAGGCAGAAAGCCAGAGCGTTTGTAGAGCCTCCTTTGTTTCTATTCTCTTAAGGATCATCGTCCTGTTCTGCCTATTGTCTCAATGTCTGGAAACATTTTTTTCTTATACTTTGTCCACTTTTTAAATTGTTTGCAATGGGAAAGAAAGTTCCTCTCTAGTTACTCTTTCATGTCTGGAAGCTGTGCTACATTCTCCTTGTTTTGATAAGTTTTACACATTTTTGTGGTTGAATCTTTAATGTCATATAATTTTCAGTATAGTTATTTTTAACATGGAATTATTTAGAAGTGGAGTCTTTAGTTTCCAACTGCATATTTGTGTTTTTGAAAGATAATCCTTATTACCACATTATAAATGTATTTCTTTCTTATTTGTTCTGAGTTAAAAAAAAATTATTTATTTATTTATTTGTCAGAGAGAGAGAGAGAGAACACCAGCAGGCAGAGTGGCAGGTAGAGGCAGAGAGAGAAGCAGGCTCCTTGCTGAGCAGGGAGCCCGATAAGGGACTCGATCCCAGGACCCTGGGATCATGACCCGAGCTGAAGGCAGCACCTTACCCAACTGAGCCACCCAGGCATCCCTGTTCTGAGTTCTTTTGAGATAGCATTAAAAATATAGGTGAAGTAAAGTATTTTACTTAATTATTGTTTGCAAGGTGCGTATATATTAGTCATATACATTACTATTGAAATAATTGAATCTGCAAAGATTTGGATTGTTTATTCTATCAGTTTTTAGATAGAGTAGTATAATAAACTTCCAATATAATTCTTTGATGTACTTCTATATCCTCTATATAATTTTAGTCACATAGACAGCTGCATTTAGTCAGTAGCTTCAGAATTTTTATCTTTCAACTGTATTAATTGCTTCCAGGCAATTAACTTTTTCCTATATTTATTTTTTGTTACTCCAAACATCTCCTTATTTTTACCTAATGAAAAAAATAATTAAAACGAGGCAATTATTTTTTCCTTGCTCTATTTTTTTATGTTTTTATACTATTAGAAGTATAAATTTACTACCTGAAAGAATTTACAACAATAAAATAAACACATCAATAGATAGACTTAGAGCCCTTCAGTATTCACATAATAGCTGACAGCAGATGTATAGCAGAATTTCAAGATTAGGAATTAGTTAAATTTTCCACTGAGGGGTTTGTATCCTTTGGTTTACTATTGCTTTAGTTATATATTTATCTCTTTTTTTCTCCTGCAGTTTTCAGAGCTAATATGAAGATAGTTGAAAGCAAAAATAAAGGAATATATAAGTTAAAGAAATGTTGTGGGGTTTTACCAACTAATTGCTACCTAGTTTTAAGTTTGACTCTCATTTTTGTTATTATGGTACCATAGTCTAACCTCAGTGGGAAAGCCAGGATAACAAAAACTGAGAATAACAACTTAAAGTACTGCTTAAGACTGTGATGATATTGCGATAATATTTCACCATTTTATTTACACATTCAGTCAGAATTTTCAATTGGTATTTAAAGGAACCTTATCAATAAAATCACCTTCATATTCTGAGAGGATGATTTTAGATTTGACTTCTGTTTTCAGACTTAATTTCAAATCAAGAACTAAAATGAAAAACAGTGAAAATAGCCTTGCAAAGAATTGGGTCAGGAGGAACAGTTTTATATTGGAACATGTTGTTCAAACATCTCACGGCAGTAAAGAATAAAAAAGCATAAAGGCACATTCAATCATTTCTTCATTCATTCAAGAAACAAAATTCCAGCCAGCCTAAATGGGGCTTAAACAATCCAGTGGAAGAGGGAGTATACAAACAGGAACACTAGGGGGAAACAATATGTACCATGTAGAGATACATGCTGCATCTAAAAAAGAATATAGTTGCAAAGAAAGGCTGAAGGGTTCAATTTTGATATCAGTTGTCCAGAGAAGTCTGGCTTAGGTGTTTTAGCAACCATCTGGAAGAAGTGTTGGAGTGAACCTAGTAGGTATCTGGAGGATGACCATTTTGACTCTTAGAGGAGCAGGTGAAAGGGCTCAGAGGCAGAAATGTACCTGCTGCATTCACAGAACAGATTGGAGACCGGTGGGGCCCCATGGTCTACCCAATGTTAGAGAACAAGTGAGTAAAGAGAGGGTCAACTCATAAAGGGCACTGTAGGTTTTAATAAGAAATTTGGCTGTTACTCTTGATGAGATTGGAGGGTTTTGATCAGAGAATTGAAAGGATCTGACTTTTTTTTTTTTTTAAATAATGTTTGGATGTTGCATATATATAGCTATATGAGAGAAAAGGTCAAAACTGGAAAATCAGTCTGGAGGCTGTTGTGAAAATCCAGAAGGTAGTGGCTTAGACTCGAGTGATAGCAGTGGAGAGAATGAGAAGAAATCAGGTAATTGATGCATTTTGAAGAGTGTGTTGGGGGCGCCTGGGTGGCTCAGTGGTTAAAGCCTCTGCCTTCAGCTCAGGTCATGATCCCAGGTCCTGGGATCCAGCCCAGCATCGGGCTCTCTGCTCAGCAGGGATCCTGCTTCCCTTCCTCTCTCTCTGCCTACTTGGGATCTCTGTCTGTCAGATAAATAAATAAAAAATCTTTAAAAAAAGAGTGTGTTGGCTGTATTTGCTGATGAATTGGAAATATTATGTGGAAGTCATAGAGAAATAAACGTTTTGAACTGAATAATTAGAAGGATAGAGTTATTTCTCTTAAAAACTTCATCTAGATATAATTCAAATATTTCAAGCCAAAAATTAAATAGTGGAGTGGAAATAAATTACAGTGGTTATTGTCAAACGTGGTTAGACAACTCAGTCACTGGGGGGCTGTGCAGAAATATAGATTGTGAGCTCTGTTTCTGGAGGATCAGACTCTGTCTGAAGCAGAATTCATGAATAAAGATATGTATATAAATGAAATAAAACAAGTAGGTTGATAAGAGAAAAAATTTAATATTAATGATATTTTATTTTGCATACACAAAAATAGAGGCATAGTCAAATCAGTGATGGACAAACTACTACCTATAGTCCAACTGCTATAAAACAATATATATTTTTTAAACATACCCATACATGTCTGTGTTGTCTGTGGTTGCTTTCATCCTACACAGCAGATTTTAGCAGTTAAGATAGAGACTATATGGCCCACAGGCCTAATTTATTTATTAGTTTTCCCTTTAAGTAAAAGGTTGCTGACCTCTCCCCTAGAAAATAGTTTACATATAAGTACTTTTGCTTTTACACAGTAAATAAAATTATTTGATGGATTAGATTGAATAATTCAGGACTGGAGATGAGAATCTGAAGCTGGATAGTGTATTTTACGGCCTGATTTAATTCAGTTGAGTGCAGTTGAATCAATATGCACTGATCGTGTGCTTTGAGCTTGTTCTCTGTTAGTTGAACTAATCTCATGGTCAACATCATTGCCATCAGAATCAAGCTATTTATGTTGTACACTGAACAAGTTTGGGGTACTATTTACATAGTAGATTATAATATATTTCAGGTTCCTTTGTTTTATGTAATGTGGTGGCTTTGATTGTCCTCTGTACATAAAATGTTTCTCACTTGATTTGTTGTAGAAAGCTCAACATTTGAAAGGTAAATTTGGGTTTTTGGATGATTTCTGATTGTAAACTTTTTTACTACTACTCAGAAACTGCATCAAAATAACTTTTGTGACCTAGAAAATACCAGACTCTGGTATTTTCTTTAACCTATTCTACGTCCTGGCAAAATAAGCACTTTGGGAAGAAAACAGATCCTCCTAAGCATCATCTGACCACTTGCAAAGTGGTTCACCAAAGTATTTTTGTCCTATAGAAAAAGATCATTAAACCTATTCATAAAAGCTAATGGATAATCTGTGGCTTTCTCAAGGCCATTTATATGATATTGGTGAAAAAGGGAAATCTTAAATCTAAACAGTTCATCTTCTGTTGGTAGTCAATCATTGTCCATGCAGGAGAGTTAAGGAGAGGGGTGGAAAGACGTAGAAGTCAGGGCGCCTAGGTGGCTCAGCTGGTTGTTTCCAACTCTTGATTTCCGCTCAGGTCATGATATGAGTTGTGGGATGGAGCCCAAGTCTGGTTCCTGGCTCAGTGAGGAGTCTGCTTCTCCCCCTGTCCCCCTGCCTCTACCCCCACTTGCATGCACATGCTCTCTCTCTCTCTCTCTCAAATAAATGTCTTAAAAAAAAAAAAAAGTGGAAGATGTAACTTGAGCTGCTTTATCCTGTGAGCAATGTAAACAAATAATGTGTAAAGCTCTAAAATCTTGCTAATTATGTGAAACCAATAAATACAAAGGAAAACACATTTTTAAAAAAGATTTTATTTTTTAGTAACCTCTGTATCCAATATGGGGCTCAAACTCACAACCTTGAGATCAGGAGTTGTGTGTTTACCTCCTGAACCAGCCAGATGCCCCAACATTTTTTTTTTTTTTTTTAAGCACAGACTCTCAAGAATTTATTTACTATTCCATGGCTTAGGCATGCACACCTGAAATGCACAGTACTAAGTACCTTACCCTTTGGATAAATGGATCACAACATTTCATTAAAAAAGAATGAAAAACAAAACAAAACAAACAAAACCCAACAATTACAAGCTAACCACTCATCTTGAAATGTTAATTACCTCCCAGTTTACCAAGACCTGTAGACTCATAGCAAGTGTATCAGTCAGAGTCCTTTGAGGAAAATGATTCAAACTCAGATAGTGTAAAAGACTTTTTTTTTCTGAGGGACCCCACAAGAAAATTTAAGGCAAGGCTCTTAGAGAGGAAGAATAGCAGAAAGCCATTACCATGCCCTGGGCTGAGGGCCAAGAGGAGGAAATGGAAGTATTCAAGGGGGGCTACCTTTAGAAGCTCAGTCTTGGAGCAAATAACCACTACCATCCCTTGACACTGAGTCAGGAAGGGTTCAGGGCAAAGCATACTCAACCCTCTCATTCTCCATCTTCTCAAAACTTCCCAGTGCCTCACATATGGCAAACCCATTTGCTTGTGTGTAGCAAATGGAGAATAAATAGCACATTGGAGGGGAAAACAGTAGGGGCAACACTTCTTCAGGGGAGTGTTTTCTTCTGTGTAGATTTTGTTGTTTTGTCTTTTTTTTCCCCCCAAAATTTGAAGGGTAGTTAATGAAATAACACTAGAAATTCATTTAGTTTTTTCTAAAGCATGTGCATTTAGAAGGAATCAACAAGTGTGACATTTACAACTCACTATACTCTGAAGAACATCAGGAAGCCTGCAAAATGAAACATACCTGGTGGAAAGTACCTTGAGTGGAGCCTAATAAATCTTAGACTAGCAGACGGTTGAAACAGGAAGACCTGCTGAGCTCTGATGCAGGAGAGTCTAATCCACTGGATAAATTGTTCCAAGAAGAACTCATCCTTGTGAAAATATATTATCCGTATGACAATACCAAGGCCATCATCCAAGGCAGTTATTGGCTGTGCAAATGCCAGTAACAAAAGTGAAATATACCAGGAGACATAGAGAGAGATGGAAATGCCCACATGGGTTCTGCCGGTCCTTTCTCTAAGACATGGCATTCCTTCTATCTGCCTTGACTGGCACCACCAAATATCAATTTTCAGATATATTTAAAAGATAACTTCAGGAAATTTCCTCAAGAACTATAATTATAATAACGGATACATAGTTTATAACTATATCCTGGGATAAGTCAACTCAGACCAAGAGAGGTCTTAAAAAGAATGCTAGTGGCAAAAACAAAACAATACTGAATAACCAACCAAAAAACCCCAAACATTTAAGTTCAAAGGACAGAGTTTATCACAGTCTTGGAGAGGAAGTCTTGCCCTTTGCTTCATTTGGTGAAGAGTTGTAAAAAATATTGTTAATATAACACCTTACAAAATTGTGATTCACGTGAGTTGGCATGTGTGTCTGTTTGTGTGTGTGTATGTATATGTATATATTAAAATAAAAGCCAAGTTAGTTTTTTGGGTGACTCAAGCAGAAGAAACCTAAAGAAGACAATTGTACTTTTGGTGAGGGAGAGCTGCTGTTAATGAAATCAGGTGAGAGACTTGTAATCATCACCTCATCTAAATAAATACTCAACCTTCATTTTAACCTGCACAGATACAGTTTTGTAAAACATACTTGGACAGAGAAAGGAGATGATTCATCTCCTATTAAATTGAAAATTGGAGTAAATCTCTGGATATCCTGAATGAAAATATCCACAGAGCATATAGTTGGGGCTATTTGTTAACTAGATATTTTATTTGTGTTATAAAAACTTATTAACTCGCCACCAATATCTGATGACCATGTTTCATCTGAAGGCAGGAGAGGATTCAGACTTTTCCAGCTTGAGGGACTGTGCTCAGTTCCTCCTCTTGGAGGCACATGTTCAGTGATGTGGTTTGTCTAACTCTGCATAGTCTCAGTGTTACGGTCCTTGTCCCCTTTATCCTAAATCACACTTGCAACGTCATCCAACAGGGCATTCTTGTGCAACAGAATGGTACAGTGGTGGTAAAGGTGACACTTTTTTTTTTTTTTAAGATTTTATTTATTTATTTGACAGACAGAGATCACAAGTAGGCAGAGAGGCAGGCAGAGAGAGAGAGGAGGAAGCAGGCTCCCTGCTGAGCAGAGAGCCCAATGTGGGGCTTGATCCCAGGACCCTGGGATCATGACCTGAGCTGAAGGCAGAGGCTTTAACCCACTGAGCCACACAGGTGCCCCAAGCGTAACACTTTTTAACCCTGTTTCTCATTCTAGTTATGTCACTCTGTGGCATACCTATGTCATATTTATGAGAACTCCTTTCACCAGTTCATATCCTACTTTACTTATCTGGGGATGGTTTATCTGTATTTCATTACTGATAAAGTGTTATGGATATACTTTGTAAAAGAACCAAAGGGTATTTTTATAAAGACCTAATGACTGGCATTAATAAGGAATAGTCAAGTCTCTAGAACTCCTTAGCTAAGTTACTTTTTATGGTAATACTAACTCTTTGAATTTTTTCTAAATAACAACAGTTTTTAAAATTTTTGAAGTAATTCATACTCAGTAACAGTGTTCAATAACATAAAAATATGAGGAAGAAACAAAACTTCCTTACACCTATGAATACATAGTCTGATATAATTAGTTATTTTCTGGACACACGTTCTCACACATACACACATTTCAGCAGAATAAGACGGTATTTCACATAACACTATATCAGAAACATTTCCCACAACTCACCTATTTTAAAGGATTATTTTAACTAATGACACAAAGTGCAGTCTATCAATATTACACAGCTTAGTAAAAAATGACCATATTTTTAAAAATTTATACCTTGTAATATTTTCTTTTCCTTGTTCTTAGAAGCAACACTGTGATGAAATCCAAAAGGGGGTGCAGACTCTGTGTGGACACCTCTTAAATTTCAGGGTTTTGATACATTGAGTCAAATTGCTTTCCTAATGACTGGCATTAGTTTATGCTTCTACCTACATCAGATATTTCCTTTGAGTTCAAACAATTATGCATACTTTTCTTGTTTTATGTTACTTTGATAAGTAATTTCACTAAATGTTATTTAGGATGAGTAGATAATATCACAGTTATATCATATTGAGTTTTATACAAACTCAGTGAGGAATATATGTAATGGGAGACACACGCAGACACACACACCCACACACAAAACTCACTCATCAATCAAAACTCCTACCTTAGGAAGTACCAAGGAAGATCTGAGACATTAAAAACAGACAACAAATATGCGTATATATCTGGTTAGAAGATCTAACATTTTTGTATTGCTTTTCTGCTGTAATGGAGGTGGATTTTGATGAGAGAATAGAATTCTGTGACCTGGTTGTCTGACTTGAGGACTCTGGATATTATATTGACCTATCAGCTTAGCAAATATTTTAAAAGGCTAAAAATAGCAAGTGTTGACATAGATGTGGAGCAATGTGAATTTTCAGGCACAGCTGGAAAAGTAAATGGTAAAGGGCAGAACTACTTTGTATAGATTTCTTGGGCATTCTTCTGTTTATTTTATGCAATCCTATGGCATCACTTCTCGAAAATGTATCCAAAATTTGTATGTTTAGGCCACACTTCCCTTCTGAATTCTGTACCTTCCCTGATACCTGCTAATAGCTATCTTTATAAGCATATCTCTTAGGTCTTTAAATTTTAAGGTATCCACGAGGCTTTCCTCACTCCTCCCGGGCTTTCTATATTGATTAATGACCCCAACATTCTCTCAGTTATTCAGCTTTGATGTTGTTTATATCTCAACTCTACCCAATATTCTTCATTTTACCTTTTCAGTGCATCTTGCCTCTAACTTTATTTTCTTTGTGTGTTACTGTTTAGTTCATTTCCTTATTATCTTTGGTCCTAACTCGTTTTCCTGCTTATAGTCATCCTGTTCTACACATTGCTCTACTAGCTCTCCTCAGAGAGTACTTTTGGTCATGGAACTACCGGGCTCAAAGCTTTCTAAAGCTTTGCATGAACGTAAAACACAAACCTCTATCCCCTGCCTGGGAGTTAATGTCTTCTTACATTAAAGATTCAACTTTTAGCCACACTTCTCTTGTAATCTTCTCTACCCCTATGTATTCACTCTTTTGCGTCCTGTTTTATTTATTTATTTATTGGAGAGAGAGAGAGAGAGAGAGAGAATGACAGCAAGAGAGGGAACACAAGCAGGGGAGACACAAGGGAGCACAAGAGGGAGAAGCAGGCTTCCAACTCAGCAGGGACCCAGCCCAGCACTGGACTGGATCCCAGGACCCTGGGATCATGACCTGAGCCAAAGGCAGACGCTTAAGGTCTCAGGTGAACCACATCCTGTTTTTCAATAACAACAGGTTATTTACCATTCTCCCAACATTTGCCATTCTTGCCTTTTTAAATTTGTGCAGTCTAGTCTAAAATACACATTTCCTTTCTTTGTTCCAAGTGACAGACACATATTTCTAAGTCAGGTTAGAGACAGTTTCTATATATAATTCTTAAACCTGCTAGCAACAGTTAGGCTTGCCTTTTTGCTAGAGTCCAAGCTAAACATATTTTTCTCCTTTGGAGAATCTATCCCATTCATTTCTTTAAACCTATACCTTTTCTTACCTATCTTTCTTACCAGATTGTGAGAGCCAAAATCTTAGAGCTGATTTATCTTAGCTCTTCTCAAAGAGTAGCAGGCACATTGCAGACACTCGGTATATGCATGTTGGATTTAATTGAATTCCACTGAAACTTTAATCAGTGTACACTCTAAGGGACAGTGACAGAGACACAGTGGACCTCTTTTCACAGGACAGCCAGGTCTTGAAGCATAATTTCTGGATTACACCTGGATGGCTGAGCCAAAGGGAAGTAAATAAAAGGGTGCTTCTCAATGGCAGGAACAGCAGGTGAGGGCAGATGTGTCCTTGGGGGTATACTTCTTGCCCTAGAGCCACTCCTCCAGCACCTGAGATGGATAGCAGGTGTAGACTTCAGCACGCTAGGCTCGACCTGGCTGCTGTGATAGTTTTCTACTCTGTTCAGTTTATGCTCATTGAAAGAGGTCAAATGATAAGTGTAATCAGCCACATCCAAATTATGACAGTCCCAACCCTTAGAGACTGCTTACATTGACTTATTTATGGATTTTGAAATTTAAATTAGATGGCCAACAGGTAATGATAAAAATAACAAACAGTGAATATAGGGAAGCTTGCAGTTAGCAAACGAATTTCATGTACAGGCTTCGTTTAATTTTCTCAACTCTCTTGGGAGTCTAGTAGGACATATAGTTTTGTATTTTTATTGTGTGCTGCTTAGTTGTGAAGGTTGTAGCTTTGAGAGTCAAATGATCATAGATTTAAAGTTCATCTTTGCCAGTTACTAGCATGTGCCTTTGTACATATTGCTATGTATCTATGATAATTAATTTTTTGAGTCATCTTGACAGGATCAGAAAATGCCCAGATACCCGGTTAAACATGGTTTTTGGGTGTGTCTGTGAGGATGTTTCCAGATGAAATTAGCACACCTGCAGACCATCTTGATCACTCTATTTAGCAGTACAGCTCCCTGCATTCCTGATCCCCTTGATTCGGTTCCACAGTTTTGTCCATCAGACTTACCAACGAATGTTATACAATTTATTTGAAAATACTTGCTTTTTTGGTGTGTGTTTCAATGAATGTAAGTTCCATTACAGATCGAAGTTTTGTTCACTAATGAATTCCAAGTTTCTGCAACAAGCCATCACTAAATATTTGTTGAATTAGAGTGACTCGCTAGAGACAGAGGTGCCATTAAAAAAAAAATTAATTTGTAGATTTTCGTCAAAAGGCTTAGTATCTAGCACAGCATTATGCACACGTGGACTCATGATCAGACCATTATCACTTGTGTTGGCTACATTAATTTTTGGTTCTTACTGAAGCAGCCTATCCCTCCTATAATTAAAGCTGCTGTCCACAATTGCATTGGCATCTCTTGAGAGAAATAGAAGCATGGAGCTGACTTTTCAGAATTCTGATAAAAAATGCATTGCTCCATGGCTGAGTGCACTTAATTTTCTTATATATTAAAAGCTAATGCTTGCATCCCACATGAAGGTAGAAACCATATGCCAGGTAGTTATATATCCCTGGAGAATGGTTCCCCAAACTGCAAGCTAGTTTGCATGAAGGATGCTAAGTTATCAAATTCTACTGACAGAAATGTATTGATTTTTTTTTTAAAGGACATAAACATTCTGAATTTTCAATATGAAAGTATTTTGATTTGTTACAGTTTTTAATAATTACAAATCAAATATTTTTGGCTATACTTTATGATTTGTATTAATGCTGATTGTTTGTGAAACACTTCTGACTTAAAATATATGAAGCTTTGTCATATCTGGACACAGAGTCTACCCTTACACTTATGGTGTAAGTCAAATGCAGAGATTCTCTTTTAGCCATAAAGCTCTTTGGTAGGGATTAGAAGTTAAAAATGTCAGAAGAAGCAGATAATGAAACCGTAAGCTAAAGGTGGAAAGAAGACGGAGGATGAGGACACTGATATCAGTGGCATTAAATACAGGGATCAGTGATGGGAAATGAAACCAGCAGGGAGTGTTCCGGCAGCTTCCCTCCCCCACACCCCTGTATTCACATCCCATGGTGATACTTTTATTTTAACCTCTTCTCCCCTGTTTTTTGTTTTCTCTCTCTTTTTTCTGGTTCAGTTCTGTGAGTATGAGTTTGTGTTTATGTGTGCACATGTGTAAGGCTGGGAGTGATGATAATGATCAAGGTTTAAGAAAAGTAGGTAGAATAGTAAGATATTCTAGGTAGTGGAATGGGAAGTATCCACAATGATTTGTGGAGTTGTGACAATATTTTAAATTATATCTTTATTACTTTCTCTACCTTCACTTTCCCTTTATTCTCATCTATTTTCTCAGAACCAATTTGATTTTTGTTTGTAATAGTAGCAAATGGTGAATACTATTGATATGATGACGTATCATTTCTTTCTCAAGCAATAATTCCAGCAAATAATTTGCACATAACCTTTTTTTTTTACACGATTTACTTATTTATTTTAGAGAGAGAGCATGAACGGAAGTGGGTATTTGGGGAGAGGAGCAGAGGAAGAGAAAGAGCAAGAATCCTTACGCAGACTCCCTGCTGAACAAGAGCCCTTAGGGGCTCCATTCCAGGACCCTGAGGTCATGGCCTGAGCCGATATGAAGACAGGCTGCTTAACCAACTGAGCCACTCCTCATGTATCTTTAAAAAACAACTTGTTTCAAGTTTTTACGTCTGTGTGGGCCAGAATTGTTTCAGAGGAAAGATCTAGTCAGGCATGATAAGCTGCCCTTTTGTTTATCATTTGTATCAGGTAAATAGAGAGCCATTAGCCATTTTGAGATTAACCATAGATATTATGGAGCATTTATCCTCAGAGTAGCTACAGGCCTGTATGGTTTATTAAAACAATAACAGTGGAAGGAGGGGGTTGCACATTTTCCTTGCGCAGATGGGTGTCACTATTGACATTCTTTTCGGGAGCAAAAGCTCAGAGTTCTGGAGTTGCCCCATTGAAGGCAGCAGCCCTATATATAGCACTGTTAATGTGACATACATAGATCTTTATAAAAAGATGAGCAGAAGACAGAGGTCAGCTTTACCATGGGACTTGTCTTATCATACACAAGAGACCTTTGATAATATCCTCTGATATATTGTCTTAATTATCTGAAATGGGACTTTGTTTCATTTTATTTATTTTTCTGCAAATATTTAGAGAGAAGGAAAAAAAAAGTAGAAACTGTCAAGACAGGGGCAGAGAACACATACAAACATGCCTTAGTCAACAAGGATTCTGATTAGACATTTTGATTGAAGATGTAATAAGCAGATGGTGGAATCCATATATTCAAGAATTCATGAATCTATGGCCAACAGTTCAAGTGACTGTAGGGCACATATATATGAAGTAATATAGCAAAGCATTGCTAAATGTCATCTTTCCTAAACAGAAGGAGCAGCAGTCCCATTGCCATGGCAATTTAAAGAGGGTAGAAGCAAAGAAAGAAAACTAGATTGTGTATTAAATGTTTTGATTGCCAAGATGAGACAACTGAGATGAGTTACCCCATCTCCACGAGAAAAGAAGATTTCTAAGAACAGCATTTGAGGGATTGTGGAAGGATATGGTGTAAGTCAAATGCAACTAGGTGTTTTCCAACTCTTCTCAATGGGATAATCAAACCATATGGATCTGAAAATTAAGGTGATGGCTCAAGTAAAGTGCTTCTTGACAAATCTACATTTCAGAACAGAATTAAAGAACTGTCATCATACAAAGCAAAATAAAAAGCACAATGCATTACTCTGCATGTTTTACTCTGCAGCTTTGTAAAATCTTGATAGAATTGAGGGCAACATTTCAAAGTAAACAAGACGGAACTTTGCTTGAGTAGATATACACAATTAAATATCTATAAAAATATCTAATGGGAGGGAGCGCCTGGGATGGCTTGGTGGGTTAAAGCCTCTGCCTTCGGCTCAGGTCATGATCCCAGGGTCCTGGGATCGAGCCCCGCATCAGGCTCTCTCCTTGGTAGGGAGCCTGCTTCCCCATCTCTCTCTCTCTGCCTGCCACTCTCCTTACTTGTGATCTCTCTGTCAAATAAATGAATGAAATCTTAAAAAAAAAAAAAAATCTAATGGGAAGTTATTCCCTCTCAGTGCCCCATATATATCACTACGAATTTTTACCTCACCCAGGAGATCTACCCCTGTACCCCTGAAACAAATAATACATTATATGTTACAAAAAAAAATAAATTTTGAAAAAATCACAGATTTAACTATTAGTTGTCAAAACTCAATTATCCCTGCTGTTTATCTTTTTCTGGTTATGGGTGTGTACATATATGTGTATATTTGTGTGTGGTGTGTACGTGTGTGTGTGTGTATATATATATATATATATATATATATATAAAATCACAATCTTTTTCTTCATGTAGTCAAAATCACAATCTTTTTCTTCATGTAGTCATAGTACATTTAAACCATTTAATCTAAATATTAGCTCATAGAGCTCATGACAGTGAGGTTCAGATTAAGATAATGGCTTTGACTTTAGTTTAGATTAGTAAAGTTAATTCTCTTTAATAATTTCTTAAAGTGACATCTCTTCTCACAGCATTGTCTCCTGTTTATGCTTACGATAGTTATTGGTCATATACTGTGCACTATGTATAGAGTATGACTTCCATGCATTATTATCAACCTTTATTATGTTTATTAATCAAGCATAATTTAATCTAAATTTTCATGTAAGAATATTGAGTCTCTGAATTAAAGTACTCCATCTCTATTAGCTAATAGGTGGTGGAAATCTAATTCAAGCTTTTTTTTTTTCCTAGTACAAAGCCTGGAGTCTTTATATTGGACCACACTGTCTCTCAAAAACTATTGTTTTTTGTTTGTTTGTTTTTGTCTTTTTTTTTTTATTATTTATTTCTTCTTTATTTTGACATGGAAAAAGACTGACATGGATTTAATGGCAAATCTTCCATGTTGGTTGCCAAACACCAAAATGATGTGCAAGGAAGCATTATGAAATAAAACAACCTGAAAATAAGGCATTTCTCTAGTATAGTTAAGCCAGAAATTATATTTACATTTGTATTTACATTTATTTTACTTGTAAATTGCATTTACAAATTTACAAAGTAAAATTCAGAACCAGCATGTTAGATGTAGATTGTAATTCAAAGTAGGAGACCAAGAATATAAAGCTTTTTTTGGTTTGTATTTTTGCTTTTTAAGACACCATTCAAATATTCCTAAATGTATATAAATAGCTAAGAGAACAGGAGAGGAGATCATCATCAGATATAAGAATGTAAGGAATTCCTGGAAGATGCTACTTAGGTGAGAGAATATTTGCTAAAGCCTGGTTTGTTAGTGGCTATACCTCAGAATCCAAAACAGTTTGTAGAATAGAGGAGATACTCAGTACATTTTGTTGAATGGATCAAGAAATAAGGTGCCTAGAAAACTTGAAGGAAACTAAAGCAGATACATGTGTAGATTTTGCCTTAGAGGATAACACCAAGTCCTAGGATGAGATTTGAGGCTTAGAGAGGGGTAAAGGAGGAAAAGAGTTAGAAATAGGAAGTAATGGTAAGCCTGTATGTGGACTATATGGAGCAATTCACTTCATCTTTATTACCCCACATCCATTTTGCTAAAGGACCAATAGTTTCTATTATGCGGCAAAACCCAAGATTTCCCTTCCAAAAGTTGACCAGACATTTTGGAGAGATCTAAGTCTGCAAGGATGGGAATTGGTGTCCCAGAGTGAAGTGCTGGGATCTCTAGTGTAAATAAATGAAAAAAATGAAGAGGTTAAGGAATATGAGAGAAAATAGAAGACACAGGTAATTAATCAGGGATTTTTGACTATAGGAGTTTTACAGAGACAACAAAGACATGGAAGTGAAATAATAACCAAAGTGATGATTATGGGGCATTTCCCAGAGATAATGATGACATAAATTATGTACTGAAGTTGCCTAAAAAACCCAAATCAGATGAATGGGAAATACTTCAAGAAACTTCAGAGTACAAGGTATGAATGAAGGAAAGATCCTAAGTTTTCAGAGAGAAAAATAATATCATACAAAAGAATAAAATCAGAAGCTTTAGTATTTTTGTTTATTTGTTTGTTCATCAGCAAGAGTGGATGCTGGGGGAAATAAAAGGAAATACCCTCAAAGTTCTGAGACATATAATTTTGAATCTAGAGTCTATACTAAGCTAGAAAAATAATCAAGGATGATGACAAAGCAAATGTCTTTGGATATGCAAAGTCACTCTTGAAATTAATAAATATTTTTTTAGTTGTACCTGGAATTCTCCATAGGCACCAAAGATAGAGTAGTTAATAAGGCAGACAAGGTCCCAGTTAAATGAACGATATGTTCTCGAGGTAGGAGACAAACACAAAAACTTCAACAGGAAATGGTAATGGATAAAAGAGAAAACAAGCCTTCAAGTACTGTACTGATGAAAATATCGGTATCAAAGACCTTGAATCAAATTATGGCTGTTTCTAACATGCTGGTTCCATTTATAGCTAACACCAGATAAATCGAAATTTCCCTGACAGGTTTCCAATATGCATGGAAGTGGTTTGTCTCTCTCTCTCTCATTTTTCTTCTCTCTTTTTTGCTTCTTTTTTGTGTTTGATTTCTTTGAATCTGTGATAGTCGAAGTTTTAAAGCCTCTCTTAGATTAGTCTCTCATTTTGTACACCATTAAACAGCTGTTATTTGCTCTTTGCTACCATTCTCTTTTGAACAAGTGCTGGAATTAAGAACTGACTTTGTAACTAAACCATTTTGTATTATTATTTCTCTCCCTGAATTTAGTTTTGTTACTGTAACTATGATAATTTTATTTAACTTATTATTTCATTCTTAACGTAATTTGTGGGCTATTATTTTCTTTTTAAAAAATTAGTTTTTTTTTCTGACTCCTTATAGTCATTCTCTGCCATCTTAAGATCTGTTTGCTATTTTGGGTAATGCATGCCCTTCTGCTCCCTGCTGGGATTCATAATTGTTACTTGGCAGATGAATCCTGGCATGCCTAATCATTGCTCTGAACTTTCCACAAGCCCAATTAGCAAACAGTGGTATTGCAGGGGTGCTTCTCTAGCAAACCTTAGAGCAGCTCTCCATGAGTTCTCAAATTTGCAGTGACTCACAATAATTATATCTTTTCATAAGTATAAATTATTTGTGTCTGTAGAAGGTATAATCATGATATTATATTATCTTTATACCTCTGAACAGAGATGAGGCCAGTGCTTATTAAGGAGTAGTGACCTAACTCAGTAAATAGTTGTAAGAGATTAGTTGATGGAATTCTTTATATTTCAAGCAAAGACATCTTTGATTCAAGAAAGATGAAAACAGAGGGCTAAAACTTACCAAAGGCTTTTGCAAATAATATCTAATGATTACTAAATGAAAACTACTACAGTGAAAGGTTATTAGATCTATTTTTCACCTCCCTACATCATGTTGCTATCAATATGTGAAGAGTTCTACTTCAAAAATAACAATCCTGAATCATGTATCCTTCTCAGATTATCCTGAGGATTTTGCAGTTATGGCTGAATTTTTTGGGGTGTTTTAATTTTTCTGTATCAAGGTATACTTTTTTTTTCTTTTTTTTTTTTTTGCTTTATTTGGCAAAGATACAACGTGGTGGAGTGTAAAGTCACAGATGAGTATCCTGGCTGTGCCATTGACAGTTGAGCATTTAACTGTTGGGCAAATTACTGGTATAAATCAGCAGCAGGTAATACTGGGGTAATAGTGGCCTCCTTGCAGAGTCTTTATGAGGGTTGAAGATAAATGAGGAAAGCTCCATGACACTATTAGGTAGTCACTAACTGGCAGTTCGTTATTGGAGGCTTATTAGAAAACAGATTCAAAGAAATAGAATTTAAGGTTTTGGATCGCTGCTCTTTTGCTTGACAGTTAATAGGACAGGACTCTCAAAGGTTACAAAATTTAAGAACTGTGGATTATTATATTTAGGATGGCCATACAGTGTTTCACTATGTCCCATGAAAACTTGCTGTTCTAAACTTGGGACTAACCTTGTTTGAACTCCCTCAAGGAAGGGAAGAGCTAATAGTAATTTTGTCGATATTTGGTAACTCTCTGTTAAAAAGACACCGAGGGGACACCTTGTTGGCTCAGGCTGTAGAACATGCAACTCTTCATCTTGGGGTGGTGAGTTTGAGCTCCATACAGGTGGCAGAGATAATTTAAAAGATTAATTTTATTTAAAAAATTAAAAATATAAAAAATATATATATTGATAATGAATCCATGCAATCTCATCAAAATCCAAGCAAGTAATTTTGTGTATCTTGCTGAACTGATTCTAAAGTTTATATGAAGAGGCAAAAGACCCAGAATACACAATATTTTGAAGGAGAAAAACTAAGTTGAATCTCTGGCACTATCTGACTTCAAGACTTATTATAAAGCCACGAAAATCAAGCCGGTGGATTTTGTTCATTTGTTTGTTTGTTTTTAAGATTTTATTTATTTATTTGACAGACAGAAATCACAAGTAGGCAGAGAGGCAGGCAGAGAGAGAGGAGGAAGCAGGCTCCCCGCTGAGCAGAGAGCCGGATGCAGGGCTCGATCCCAGGACCCTGAGATCATGACCCGAGCTGAAGGCAGAGGCTTTAACTCACTGAGCTACCCAGGCGCCCCAAGCCAGTGTGTTTTTGGTGAAAGAACAAATACTCAGGGCACCCGGGTCACTCATTTGGTTAAGTGTCTGCCTTTGGCTCAGGTCGTGATTGATCGAGCTCTGCATCGAGTTCCCTGCTCAGTGGGAAGTCTACTTCTCCCTCTGCCTTCTGCTCTCTGCTTGTACTCTCTCTATCTCAAATAAATAAAGTCTTTATTAAAAAAAAAGAAATCTTTCTTTAAAAATAAAAGAGAACACTCAATGAAAAAGAATAGAGAGCTCAAAAACAGACCCACCCCAATATAGTCAAGTGCTCTTTGACAAAGGAGCAGAAGCAATACAATGGAGGAAAGAGAGTCTCTTCAAATCCTACTGGAACAATTGAACATCCACATGTGAAGAAAAGAATTTACAAAAATTAACTTAAAAGGAATATAGACCTAAATGTACAACACAAAACTATAAAACTCCTGGAAGATAACTTAAGTGAAAACCTAGGTGGCTTTGAGTATGACAATGACTTTTTACATACAACACCAAAGTCATGATCCATGAAAGAAATAACGGATTAACTGGATTTTACTAAAATTAGAAACTTCTGCTCTGTGAAGGACAATGTCAAAGGTATGAGAGGATAGGCCACAGATTGGAAGAAAATATTTGCTGAAGACACACTTGATAAACAACTTATCCAAAATGTACAAAGAACTCATTAGACCCAACTATAAGAAAGCAACCCAATTAAAAAATTGGTTGAAGACTTTAACAGACACCTCACCAAAGAATATATGAAGATGGCAAATAAGGCATATAAAAAGATTCTCCAGGAGCACCAGGATGGCTCTGTGGGTTAAGTGTCTGACTCTTGATCTCAGCTCAGGTCCTGATCTCAGCATTGTGAGTTCAGTTCTTGCATTGGGCTCCATGCTAGGTGTGGAGCCTAATTTAAAATAAATAAATAAATAAAAATTCCCTGTATCGTATGTCATTAGGGAAATGAAAATTAAAGTCATGAAATGCCACTATATACCTATTAGGATGGCCAAAATCTGGAACACTGACAATAGCAAATGTTGATGAGGATGTGAAACAACAGGATATCTCACTCTTTGCTGGTAGGAATCCAAAATGGTAAAGCCAATTTGGGAGACAGTTTGGCAGTTTCTTTTTTTAGGAAGAAAATAAATTATTTATTTTTATTTATTATGTCCAGTTAGCCAACATATAATACATCATTAGTTTTTGATGTAGTGTTCAATGATTCCTGAGTTGTGTGTAACACCCAGTTTCTTATAAAACTAAACATTCTCTTACCATATGATCTAACAATTGCAGTGCTTGGTATTTACCCAAAGAGGTGGAAAACTTGTAACCTCATAAAACCTGTACATAGGTGTTTATAGTGGTTTTATTCATAACTGCCAAAACTTGGCAGCCACCAGTATGTCTTTAAGTAACAGAATAGATGAATTTTGTTACATCCAGATAATGGGATATTATTCAGTGCTAAAAATAAATGAACTATCAAGCCATAAAAAGACATGGGATAACTTTAAATGTCTATTACTAAGTGAAGGAAGCCAGTCTGAAAAGGCTACATACTATATGATTGCCACCATTTAATTTGGTGTCCCAATATGTGTCAGGTACTAGATAATGCATACATATTTTTGATAATGCTATGACAGATTTTATGTGTTGTATCAACTAGCCATGAGTTTCTTTGTGGCAAATTGTGAATAATTACTTCCTAGATTAACTAAGGCAATATTGAAACAGTGACCAAATGAATGATTGTGAAGAAAAGGAGAAAAGTAAAATTATAGTTAAATTTTATGTTCAG
Source organism: Mustela nigripes (assembly GCF_022355385.1). Taxonomy (NCBI): domain Eukaryota; kingdom Metazoa; phylum Chordata; class Mammalia; order Carnivora; family Mustelidae; genus Mustela; species Mustela nigripes. The sequence continues at coordinate 123,282,464 of NC_081569.1, read as the reverse complement.
AGAGATGCTATATCTAAAGAAATATTTAAAGAAATATTTTCATTTAGTTCATACTCATTAATGTGTAGATATGATTGGCCTGAGATGATAAACAGATTAGCATTTGTATGTGCATACTATGTGTCAGACACTGGGATAAATATTTTAAAATATATTAAACTTATTCAATCTTATAATAAGCTATGAGTTAGGTAAAATTGTTATCTTCATTGTACAAATGAGAATATTGGGGCTCTAAGTTACTCCTTTCCTTTGTAATTATTTGATTATATCATCTGATTAATTTTCTTCTTCCCACTGTGATGTAGGTATCATGAGAGCAGGGGTTATGTTTATTGTTGTGTTTCTGGCAAATATTATAGTCTACAGACATGGTATATATTCAAAACACATGCATTCTTTTTTTTTTTTTTTTAAGACTATTTTGAAAAAGTGTGTGTGTGAGCATGAGGGGGAGCAGAGGCTAGGAGAGAGAGAATCTCAAGCAGAGGCTTCACTGAGCCCAGAGTCCACTGGGGGGCTCCATCTCACAACCTTGAGATCATAATCTGACCTGAAACCAAGAGTTGCCTGTCACCAGGCGCCCCAAATTATTTCTTTACAGTTACTGTTAACAGTTTTAGTTATATGTTCACTGGAGTTAACGGGTTAATGTTACTATTTGATATACAGTTACCTTGAGCAAAAGTTTGGTAATTTTGTGAGCTGTGTTAACTTTTTACAGTGACAAGCTACCATTTATTGACTAAAGCAGTTATTTAATTAAAGGAGCTCATAGCTTATATTTATGAATCTTGATGGTTTTCAGTGTGATTTTACATGTTACAGTATATTTCATATATTATGTTCCTGATATTAAATCTGTGAAAAATATTAGTGACCTAAGGAAGGACCTAGATTATTTTACATGGATTTTTAGAATAAATGTGCAGCATGCTCTTTTGAGGAGAGTTGGGCAGTTGGAAGGTCTGGGGAGAACTAAAGTTCACCCTGGTTACAGTTAACTCTTGCCACCATTCTCAGAGTTACATGAAATTATAAAGTACACTGATGGTAAGAATAGTGTCCTTGAAATGCTTCCAGAGTAGGACTCAAGCAGTGTGGATCTTTAGGATGCATTTCTCAAAGCCCAGCTAATGGGGCCTACCGTACCTAACTCACGGTGAACAAATTGGTCCCTTTGCCTAACTCACTGTGAATAGATTGGTCCCTCTGACCTAAAAGTGGGGTCTGCCAGGCTATTTAATTTCAGATACCGTAAATGAGGTAGTTTAATGCTATTGGAAGATGTGAAGCTAAATTAGAATCTAGATATCTGACTTAATCTGATAGTGGAAATTTATTTAATCTTGGGAAAGTGTATACATTTCCTCATCTATAAATAGGAAAAGTTTTGCCTTGGTTGTCTCAGACTCTGTTATGAACATAAAAAGAAATGTTGAGGGGTGCCTGGGGGCTTAGTTAAGCGTCTGCCTTCAGCTGGGATCATGATCCCAGGGTTCTGGGATAAAACCCCACGTTGGGCTCCCTGCTTAGTGGGGAGCCTGCTTCTCCCTCTCCCTCTGGCACTCTCTCTCCTTCACCCCCACACTCTCTCTCAAGTAAATAAAATCCTTAAAAAAAAGGGAGGGGGGAATGTTGGATCTTTAAGTTTTTTATGAGCTATCAGGCATTAACCAAAGGTAAGGCATTTTTTAGTAATTGTCCATGAGGGCAAAAATGGGCCCAAGTACAAAACAGATGTGAATCATTAAAAGGAAAGAGCGGAGTGCCTAGGTGATACTGCTGCTTAAGTGTCTGACTCTTGGTTTCTGCTCAGGTCTTGATCTCAGGATTGTGGGACAGAGTCCTAGGTTGTGCTCAGCACTCAGTGCAGAGTCTGCTTAAGATTCTCTTATCTCTCCCAGTACTCCTACTGCCCTTCAAATAATAAACAAACCTTTAAAAAAAAAAAGGAAAGAGAATAAGGGGATGGTCAGGGGTGGGGTGGTGGGTGGGTAGATATGGTTGAGGAGAAGAGAGGTAGACTAAAAATTGCATAGATACCACATTAGGAACTTTGATATTCTTTTTCTAGGTATCTGTAACTTTATATTAACCCTTTAGTGAAGAAAGGACCAGTATGCAGAAAAGGAATAGAGACATGGGGATATCTTTTTGACACACTGTCTTACTGTCTTCAAATAACATTTCCTAATTGTTCACCCTAGCAACACTTTATGGGCCCAGTATGCCTCTTCCATTATAAAGAACCCCAGACTTTTTAAAAGTCAGTGTTTGAAGGAAAGTTAAATACTAGAGAATGTTCTAAGGTTAATTGCCAATTACAGAAGATGCTCTTAGGAAAAAAAAAAAAAAATTAAAAGCAATCCATTTCTGAAATCTGGAGCTTTTGAACATAGCTCTGGCAGGTCAAGATCTATTGACCCAAATTCAAGATATCCTCTGAAGATAGAAACAATGACATCTACCCTGCAGAGAAGAAATCAAGAGAAATGTCACTTATCAAATGAGAGAATGAGTTGTATTTTTTTTTACTCAGATTGCTAGAACATGGCTGTGGCTAGTTGGAAGAGAAAGACTTACTATTGAATAAGTTTTGACAATAAACCACATTCTTAATGTTTTCAATGTGTAGTCACTATTTTTAAAATTTTCATATTTTTAAAAATCTCATGTCAATTACTATTAACATTTTATGTTTCTTTCTGGAAATGGTCTCTGAATATATAGACGCACATATGGAAGCAAATAGTACACACATTATTACTTTTGCTTTTCCCTCTTATTAAAATATAGTTCCTATAAATTCCAGCCCACAAATTCAGATTTTCATGAAATATAGCTTTACTTATTAACCTTTCCACTTATATGTTATTTTGAACATCCATTCCACCAGTAGCAGAAACAAAATCTTGGTAAACTTAGCAAATGCCTGTTGTTTCCCCTGAAGTAGCATCTCAGGGATGTAGGAAGTGCTAAGCATGGAATGGGGGAGGGAGTAGATGCTAGAAATTATTCATTCTCTGTGCACCTCAGTGCTACTTCCCATCTGAGATTAAGTATCTCCACAGGTTACTGATAAGACATCTCTCATTGCTTTTTGCCAGATCTCTTTGAAGCTGGCTCTGTGGCTCTCCGGAGGACATAGGTAACATTTTTCTGATTGATTCATCATGCTACTTTGATGTGCCAGTGATCACTGAAGCTGTCTTAGTTCTCTTGTGTGCCTCCTTGAACTCACCAGATATTATTCCACTGATTTCCTGGTCTGTGCTGCGGCTTGCAGGGATTTGCCTTTGCAATATCTGCCCAGATGGATTATACAACCATTTCTTCTGTACCGCCTTGGTCTCTAGGTGAGCAAGTCGTGGTGGGTTGGAGAGGTCAAGATTTTGATGTTTTTCGGCATTACTTGGGAATTGAGAGTTAGACCTTGTCTCTTCTTGATTAACTTCAGTTATCCTGTGGTTCTTTTGTTTCATAGCAGGTGGATAGTGGATTAGATTAGAGTAAAAATCTCTCTAACTCCAAATAATTTGCATCTCTCCTTATTGTCATTGCTCTTGGGAAGGAGGCCATAGATCTTGGCATTTCAATTGATTTCTTGGTTTCTTGAGTTCTTCTCCCTTCTCTGGAGCCCTGAAAATAGGATGCCTTACAACCTAAGTTTCAGAATGATAGGGGAAGTAGGAAATCTGGGGTGGGAAGAAGGGTGTTGCATGGGTAAATATAACAAAAAATGTGTGTTCACAACTTTATTTTGGAGAGCTTTTCTTTGATACACTGTTTTAAGGTAGTTGATGGTATTATTGGGTATACCATATTTTATGTTTCTAATGCTTTTTCTATTGAAAAGCATTGAGTTATTTCCATTTTTTTCTAATTCAACAATACCATAAAAAGTTTTATAGGCTCATCTTTTTTACACATATGTAAATATATTATTCTAGTTAAATCCCTAGAAATGGAATTCCTGGGTCAATAGACAAATGCATTTTGCATTTTAGAAGTCATTGTCAAAATACCCTCCAAAGAGGTTGCATCAATTTAAAATCCCATTAACAAAAGTGTCAGCTGATATTTTTAAATGCATGTTTCATACTATTAAATTCAGTAATTCTCTCTGAAGTCCACATCACAATTTTGATGTTATAGCAGGCATAGAATTTATTCAGGGGATAAATTGAACATGTCTTCAGTTACTAAAATATAAATTATAAGAGTAATCATCATATTATGTTTGCATTTTGCAATAAGTTTCCCTACACAGTATCTTTTTTTGCTAGAAAATACAGAAAATTATTTTTTTAATTTTTAATTTTTTGAAATACATAAAATTATTCTTAAAGATTAGTTAAACTATAAACTATGAGGCAGGGAGCTAGTCTGTTGCTTCAGCATATGGACAGGTTCTTGATCAATAAATATTTGTTGAATAAATAAATACAAATATTATAAGTTTAATAACCATAGTTTCCCCCGATCACTGCAAATATTATACAAACTAAAAACACTATTGATTTACTTCTTAATAGATAACTGGGTAGATATGATTGCCTAAGCGATGGGCTTTGTAGATTTCTCCTTGTGATGGCCTTGACTACTTTGAATGAAGTTGAAACCTTCAGAACACATCTTAACAGGAGAAATGGAAATAAGAAGAAGATGGAAATAATGGAAATAAGAAATAAGAAGTAGAAATGGATATAAGAAGATAAGGGGGGGTGAGCTGTAACACAGAATTAAAAGTTGCCCATTAGCTTTACCTCTCATTCTTGGATGTATTTTATTGATAAAACTGTAATAAATAGCAGCTGCAGTGTTCCATTTTATCTTAGGAGAGTAATGACTTTTAGGAAACGTTAATGTTTATTTAGATAAGATCTGTGTAAATCTGACTTTTCCTTTGGTCTGCAGAATTCTTGTAACAAATATTTGTATTTTACCCTTTTCAGTGCTGGAGGAAATATTTACATTTCCCAGATTCTCCTCTGGTTCTATCATTCAAGTTAAATAACTCCATATTCTTGTCTCTATTACCATGATCAGTTCACCTGTCTTGACTCCCATCTGGACTCATCTGAGCTGGTAGGGCAGAATCTCCCATAAAAATAATACAACAGGCACTACATTTGAAGTATGCTGGTATTACCTTGGGATCTTTTAGAGAGAACAGGGATAGATATGATCTAAATTAGGATTTGCACTTCAATATTTGTGTAGAGAGAACAAAAGAGAGCACAACATCTAACTGGGCTAGAGTAGACTATTAATGCCGAGCATGTATTAAACCAGGACACTCCAAATGCCTTCCAGTATAGGACAGTTATCTTATTCAGGCTAGAGTCTGGGTAGAAAATAAAACAATCCTGAAAATTTTATAATTCTGCTTCCCTTGGACTGAGGTATGAATTTTCACCATTCATGGGAACCCCAAACCAAAATTTATTTATATTATTAATTTAAAATTAAATTAAATTTAAGAGTCTCTGGCCAAGGATAAGCCTGGAGTGCTCATTAGAAATAGAAATAAAATTGCTATGGAGCTTTATAAGCTCAGTTATTGACACACAGATGAAGTCCTGCAGATGAGTCTAAATTAACTTGACAAGCGAGGGAGTGATGCAACATGAGTAGGAATTAAGAGCTACAATAAACAGTGGGAAGAACCTCACATGATTGAACTATAATAGGGAGACTATGTTACAGTGATTCAAGTTATGAAAGGAGATAATTAAAAATTTTAGCAAAGAACAAAACATGATAATAAGATCAATGGAATACTTTTTAGTTTTTAATTTTTATTATCGAAATTTAGTTGACATACACTGTTACATTAGTTTCAGATGTCATATAGCATAATGGTTTGAAAATCCTGTGCCTTACTGTCTCACCATCATAAGTGTAGTTACCATCTGTCACTGTACAAATGTTCTGATATTACTTAAAATATTCTCTATGCTATATTTTTCATCTTGGTACTTATTTGTCTGTATCTCTTAATTTCCTTCATCTGTTTCACTCATCCTCCTCTGGCAACTATAATTTTTTCTCCTTATGAGTCTGTTTCTTGTGTTCTTTCTTTCTTTTTTTTTTCATTTATTTTGTTTTTTTAGATTACACATATAAGTGAAATTTTATGGTATGTATTTTTCTTTGTCTGACATTTTTTACTTAGCATGATGCCCCCAAGTTCCATCTGTGTTGTTGCACATAGAAAGAACTCATTCTTTTTTATGGTTGAGTAACATTCTGTTAAATAAATATACATGTACCTACACATATACATATTTACCCCATCTTCTTTATCCATTCATCTGTTGATGGACACTTGGGTTGCTTCCATATCTCGGCTATTGTAAATAATGCTGGAATAAACATAGGGATGCTTTTGTTTTTCCAAGTTAGTGTTTTTATTTGTTGTTTGTTTTGGTAAATACATAGTAATGGAATTCCTAGATCACATGGTATTTCTATTTTAATTTTTTAAGAAACCTTCATGTTTTTCATAGTTAACCAACTAATAGTACATAAAAATTCTTTTTCTACAAACCCTTCTTCTATTGCTGTTTTTTAATTTTTTTAAAATAAGTATTTTTATTTTAATGGTGTTTCTCCAATGTCTGTTGACTATCTGTATGTCTTTTCTGGAAAAATGTTTATTTAGGTCCTCTCTCCATTTTTAATCAGATTATTTGTGAGGTTTTTTTTTTATGTTGAATTGTATAAATTCTTTATATATTTTGGATATTAATCCATTATCAGTTATGTCATTCACAAATATCTTCTCCCATTCAATAGGTTGCCTTTTTGTTTTGCTGATTGCTTCCCTCACTGTGCATATAAAATTTTTATTTTGACATAGTCCTGATAGTTCATTTTTGCTTTTGTTTCCCTTGCCTGAGGAGTTATATCCATAATTATGTGGCTAAGGCTGATGCCAAAGAGATTACTGCCTATGTTTTCTTTTAGGAGTTTTATGGTGTCTAGTTCTACATTTAGGTCTTCATTTTGAGTTAATTTTGGTATATAGTGTAGAATAGCGGTCCAGTTTTATTTATCTGCATGTATTGTCCACATTTCTGAAGGGTCTTTTGTGGTTCCATACAAGTTTTAAGATTATTTGTTTTAGTTTTGTGAAAAATAATATTGGTATTTTGATAGGAATTGTATTAAATCTGTAGATTGCCTTAGAGGTATGAACATTTTAACTATATTCATTCTTCTACTCCATGAGTATGACCTGTCTTTTCATTTTGTTTGTATCATCTTCAGTTTTCAGACTACAGGTCTTTCACCTTCTCGATTAAGTTAATTCCTTTTTTTTTTTCTTTTTGGTGTAGTTTCGAATGGGATTTTTTTTTTAATTTCTGTCTCTACTACTTAGTTATTAACGTATAGAAGTGCAATAGATTTGTTTATATTTTGCATCCTGCAGCTTTATTGCCTGCATTTATTAGTTCTAATAGTTTTTTGGTCGAGTGTTTAGGGTATTCTTTCCTTCTGGTGTTTTTTTGTTTGTTTGTTTTGTTTTTTCCAAGATTTTTTAAAAAGATCATGTATTTACTTGAGAAAGAAAGAGAGTGCTCGTGAATATATGTGGGGGATGGGGTGGAGAGGGGGCAGAGGGAAATGGAGAAGCAGAATCTCTGCTAAGCAAGGAGGCCTACATTGGGCAAAATCCCAGTACCCCAAGATCCTGACTTGAGCCAAAGGTGGGTGGTTGGCCAACTGAGCCACTCAGGTGCTCCTTGGGTTTTCTAAATATAATATTATGGCATCTGCAAATAATAATAGTTTTATTTCTTTCCTACTAATTTGGGTAAATTTAATTTCTTTTTCTTTCTGATTTCTTTTTTTTTTTTTTTTAAAGATTTTATTTATTTATTTGACAGAGAGAAATCACAAGTAGATGGAGAGGCAGGCAGAGAGAGAGAGAGGGAAGCAGGCTCCCTGCTGAGCAGAGAGCCCGATGCGGGCCTCGATCCCAGGACCCTGAGATCATGACCTGAGCCGAAGGCAGCGGCTTAACCCACTGAGCCACCCAGGCGCCCTCTTTCTGATTTCTGTATGTTGGACCTGTAGTACTATGTTGAATGAAAATGGTGAGGATAGACATCATTGTCTTGTTCCTGATCTTAGAATGTGAAGGGTTTTCACCATTGAATGTGATGTTAGCTGTTGAGATTTTCATATATGTCCTTTATTATGTTAAGGTATGTTGAGATTTTCATATATGTCCCTTATTATGTTAAGGTATGTTCCTTCTAAACCCACTTTGTTGAGTTTTCATCCCAAGTCGATATTGTATATTGTCAAATGCTTTTTCTGCATTGATTGAGATGATCATATGATTTTTATTCTTATTCTTGTTAATGTGATACATCACACTGATTGATTTGTGAATATTAAACTATCTTTGCATCCCCAGGATAAATCCCACTTGATCATGGTGAATGACTTTTTTGCTGTATTGTTCAGAATTCTGTTTGCTGATATTTTGTTGAGGATTTTTGCATCTATTATAGGATATTGGCCTATAGTTTTCTTTATATGTAGCATCTTTGTCTGGTTTTTGAATGGGGTAATTCTGGCCTCATGAAGTGAATTTGGAAGTTTTCCTTTCATTTCTATTTTTTGGAGTAGTTTGAAGAGAATAGTTGTTAACACTTTTTAAAATTTTGATGGAATTCACCTGTGAAGCCATCTGTTCCTGGACTTTTGTTTGTTGGAAGTTTTTTGATTATCAATTCAATTTTGCTACTAGAAATAAGTCTCTTCTATTTCTCTCTAATTTGGTTTTGGAATTTTGTACGTTTGTAGGAATTTATTCATTTGTTCCAGGTTGTTAAATTGTTGGCCTGTACTTTTTATAGTATTCTGTTATAATCTTTTGTATTTGTGTGGTGTCAGTTGTTATTTCTTCTCTTTCATTTCTAATTTTATTTATTTGAGTCCTTTCTCTATTTTTCTTCATGAGTCTGGCTATCGTTTTATCAATTTTGCTTGTCTTTTCAAAGAACTTGCTCTTTGGTTTCATTGGACTTTTTTATTGTTTCCTTAGGTCTCTATTTCATTTATTTCCTCTCTAATCTTTATTTTTTCCTTTCTTCTACTAACTTTGGGCTTCTCTTGTTCTCCTTTTTCTAGGTTCTTTAGGTATGAGGTTAGAGTGTTTACTTGAGATTTTCTTGTTTCTTGAGGTAGGTCTATAACACTATAAACCTCCTTCTTAGACCCACTTTTGCTATGTTTCAGAGATTTGAGACTGTTGTGTTTCCCTTTTCATTTGTCTGTATTTTTTTATTTCCTCTTTGATTTCTTTGTTGGTACATTGGCTGTCTAGTAGCACGTTACTTAGCCTCCAGGTGTTTGTATTTTTTTCTTGATTGATTTCTAGTCTCTCTCTCTCTCTTTTTTTTTTTTTCTTACTTGACAGATCACAAGTAGGCAGAGAGGTAGGCATAGAGAGAGAGGAGGAAGCAGGCTCCCTGCTGAGCAGAGAGCCCAATGTGGGGCTTGATCCCAGGACCCTGAGATCATGACCTGAGCAGAAGGCAGAAGCTTTAACCCACTAAGCTGCCCAGGTGCTCATTTTCTAGTCTTTTATTGTTGTGGTTGGAAAAGGTGTTTGATATAATTTTAGTCTTCTTAAATTTATTGAAATTTGGTAGCCTAACATGTGATAACATCCCATGTGCACTTGAAAAGAATGTGTATTCTATTGTTTTTGGATGAAATATTTTATGTACATCTGTTAAGTTTATCTGGTCTCATGTGTCATTCACAGCCAGTTTCCATGTTGATTTTCTGTCTGGATATCATCAATGCGTTGATGTAACTGAGCATTAAAGTCCCAACCATTATTGTGTTACTGTCAGTTTCTTACCTTATGTGCGTTAATGTTTGCTGTGTGTATTTAGGTCTTAGGTATTTACAGTTGTCATATCATTTTTTGGATTGATCATTATATAATGCCCTGGTTTGTCTCTTGCTGTGGTCTTTGTTTTAGTGTCTATTTTGTCTGAAATAAGTATTGCTACTCTGGTTTCTTCCTTCCTTCCTACCTTACCCACCTACCTACCCACCTTCCTTCCTTCCTTCCTTCCTTCTTTGCATAGAATACTTTTTTGTCTGTCCACTTTCAGTTTGTATATGTTTTTAGGTCTGAGGGGTTTCTCTTGTAGGCAGCATATCGACAAGTTTTACTGTTGTTGTTTTTAATCCGTTTAGTCACCCTGTATCTTTTGTAGTCCATTTACATTTAAAACAATTATTAGTAGATATGTATGTATTATCATTTTGTTAATCATTTTCTGATTGTTTTTTATGGTTCTTCTCTGTTCTTTTTTTTTTCCCCCTTGCTCTCTTCCCTTGGGATTTGATGGCTTCCTTTAGTGTTCTGTTTGGTTTCCTTTCTTTCTTCCCTTTTTTTTTTGGTCTATAATAGGTTTTTTTATTTGTCATTACCATGGGTTTTATATATAACATCCTATGTGTTAATGTAACTATTGTGTAATGTAACTATTAAGTTAATGATTGCTTAAGTTTGTAAAATTCTGAAAGCACCAAATTTTTACCTGCCTCTCCACATTTTATGTAGTGATGTATGTAATGCTTATGTATATGATTTTTTGCATATAAATTTACACATATATGATTTTACATCTTTTTATTCTGTGCATCCCTTGAGTAATATCTGTAAATATCATTGATTTTACTACTTTTGTGTTTTAATTTGCATATTGCCTTTGTAAGTGATTAATCTACATACTATCTTTACTATGTTTATAGTTATTCCAATTTTTTTCCTTTCATAATTTTATTTCTAGTAATGCCTTTTCTTTCCACTTAAAGAGTTTCATTTAAGATTTCTTGCAAGACTCATTTAGTGATGATTTAGTCCTTTAATTTTTGTTTGGGAAAAACTTGATATCTTTCTCAATTTTGATTGATAGCTTTCCCAGTAGAGTATTCTTGGTTGTAGGTTTTTCCCTTGTAGCAGTTTGAATATGTTGTGCCACTGCCTCTGATACGCAATTTCTACTGAAAAAATTAGCTGACAGCTTTACACAGTTTCCCTTGTATATAAGTGTTTCCTTTCCTCTTGCTGCTTTTGAGATTTTTCTCTTTATCATTAACTTATGCCATCTTAATTATGGTGTCTTGGTGTGGACCTTTTGGGTTTATCTTGTTTGGGACTCTCTGTGATTCCAGGGCCTGGATGTCTCATGCCTACCTAGGGAAGTTTTCAACTATTACTTCTTCAGATAAGTTTTCTGTCGCTTCTCCCTTTCTTCTCCTTATGGGGTCCCTATAATGTAAGTGTTACTCTATTTGATGATGTCATGGAGGTCCCTTAATCTCTTCTCCTTTTTTATTATTATTTTTCTTTTTGCTGTTCATTTTGGTTCCTTTCCACTATCTTGTCTTCCAAATCACTTATCTATTCTTCTCTCTCCTCTGATCTGCTGTTGATTCCTTCTAGTGTATTTTTCATTTCAGTTACTGTACGCTATAGCTTTGAATGATTCTTTTTGTATTTTTTCTTTTTGGTTATGGTTTCACTGAGTTCATCTACTTATTTCTCAAGTTCAGTGAGCATCTTTTTTTTTTTTTTTAAGATTTTATTTATTTATTTGACAGAGAGAGATCACAAGTAGGCAGAGAGGCAGGCAGAGGGAGAGGAGGAGGCAGGCTCCCTGCTGAGCAGAGAGCCCGATGCGGGACTCGATCCCAGGATCCTGAGATCATGACCTGGGCCGAAGGCAGCGGCTTAACCCACTGAGCCACCCAGGTGCCCCAGTGAGCATCTTTATGGCTTATTATTTTGAACTCTTTATCAGGTAAATTGCTTCCTTCCATTTTGTTTAGTTCTTTTTCTGAGGTTTTTGTCTCATTATTTTGTTTGGAATATATTCATATTCCTCTGTCTCATTTTGTGTAACTCTATGTATTAGACAGATCAACTCTGTCTCCTGGTCTTGAAAGTAGTTAGTGGCCTTTTGTCAAAGAGGTCCTACAGTACCCTGTAGCACAATCCTTTTGTTCACCAGAATGAGGTGCTTTAGTGGTGTCCACTCTATGTGGGCTGCATGTACCCGACTGTTTCATCTTAGCTGTGGTTACTGAGGGCTCACTGGTGAGTGGGGTTGGCCCTCAGTGCAGCTGGCTGCAGTGACCTGCTTTGTCTACTGCAGGAACAGTAGGTAGTGTTTGACAGTCCCAGCTGCAGCTGCTGTGGCTTGACTTGATGGGTGAGGCCAGCACTCAGTGTAGCTGTCTGCATTTAGCCTCTGCAGCAGCCATAGGCACACTGAAGGTCAATGCTTGTCCCCTGCACAGTCAGCTAAAAGACCGAGCTACAGGAACTCTGGTTTGTGCTGCTGTGTGGGGTTTTCTGTCTTGTTCCCTAGGACAAAAGGGGAGGGGCGCCAGCACTGGTTAGGGCTGCCTGCCTCCGATGGCAGGGCAAGAGCCACTTTAGCAGAGCATCTCCAGAGGCAGGCAGTTTGGGAGGGGCAGGTCACTCATTTTTAAAGCCAGATATTATGGGAACTCATCTTTCCAGTTCAGCTCTCCAGGGCTCCATGTTTTGTACTTGGGATGTCTTTCTTGTTTGTGGTTAGTTGCTCCACTGCTCCTCTGGGGGTTTAGTTTCCCAGTGAGTGTTCACCCCTCCAACTCTGTCAAAATGTCTTTCTCTCTACCACTAGCTGTGGTAGATCATTTCTGCCAGTCTTGAGGTCATGTTCAGAGTTAATTGCAATAGATGTTGCCTCAGTGTATATGTAGGATGAAGTGAGCTCAGGATCCTCCTTTTCTCTCATTTTCTAAAACCAATGGTATTTTGAAATAATTAAGTAGAATTCCTATAAAGAAAAATACTAAAATTTTCTAATGTTTAATATATTTAAGTAATTTTCAAATATTTTAAAAATAATTAAACTGAAGAAGAGGTAAGTGTCCTCAAAGAGCATACAGAAGAAATTTTACAGATTGAAGCATAGGTGATAAAGAGATGAAAATTGAAAATTATAAAAATGATATAAAAACTATAAAAAAGATGAAGATGTTTAGATGATCAAATCTTGATGATTTGTATTCATTTATTATGAATTACTAATAGGAATGGTCAGAAAGAATGCAGGGAAAGTAGAATTGAAGTAATAATTTGTGAGAAATTTCTAGACTTGATGAAAATATAATCCTTAGTTTTCAAGACTAAATTGATTTCCAGCAAGATAAGCACATGCCTAATGTATACTTAATTATTTATGCCTGTGTAATAAGTTGTTACAGATAATCTCAAATCTTAGTGGCTTGAAATAATAACATTTATTTTCATATGGTTTGTGTTTAGGTCGGGAATTAGTGGGCTGATTTTGGCTTAAGGTCTTTCAAAAGTTTGCATCCAGGAAGTCTGTCAAAACCAGGTATCTTAAGGTTTATGTGGGGCTGGGTCCATTTCTAAGATGGGTTGTTCACGTGGCTGTCAAATTCTGCTTCACAAGACCTCTCCCAAGAATACTTGAGAATTCTCATGATACAAGGATTGTCTTATCCTGGAACACGTGATTCAGTAGCAAGAAGAGAGACGGGATCTGTATATGTTTTTTCATCTACTCTCAGAAGTCACATAGTGTCTGTTCTACCACATTCTGGTAGTTTGAATTCAGACAGAAAGTCTATTCCCCATTTAGAGAAGGAGTATAAAAACTTTGCAGACATATTTTATTTTAATTAATTAATTAATTAATTAATTTTTATTTTTGCAGACGTGTTTTAAAACCACCAACATCTAGGGGCACCTGGGTGGCTCAGTTGGTTAAGCAGCAAACTATTGATTTTGGATCAGTTCATGATCTCAGGGTCCTGGGATCAGGCCCAGCATTGGACTCCATGTTCAGTCAGGAATACGCTTGAGGATTCTCTTTCTCCCTCCCCATCTTTCCCTCCCTCCGTTTGTGTGAGTGCTCTCTCTCTCTAATGAATAAATAAATCTTTAAAGAAATCTAGATATAGAATTGAAATAATACTTAAAATCACCAAAGTGGACCAAAGAACCAAATAACAAGAACAGTTCATAAAACACTCAGAAGCATGTATAAAGAAATAATAGTCAGCTATTCTTAAAATAAGTAATACAAGTTGGAAGGCAATTAAATAATATCTTCAGAGAGTTAAAAAAAAATAACTGCCATCATAACATCCTAAAACAAGACAAAATATGATTCAAAAATTAGTAAATAATACAGAAGTTTCAAAGAGAAAATAACAGCTTACCATCACACGCCTTTCCTGAAAGTACTAAAGAAGTACTTCAGGAATAAGAAAATTGCATTGAAAGAATGGTGAATTAAATAAAAAATTAAAAAGCAAATATATAGTTATGTCTGGATACTCACAGAGTGTTCAAGACTAATCATGGTGATTATTAACTTGCTATGACTCAAACCAAAGGAAAGTTAAATAAAAAAATAAGACCAAACTAGAAATGGGGTACAGAAAGTTAAAGCATTCTAAGATCTTGATGTCATTTGGAGATGGCTAATGATTTTTATTATTTTCAGTGTTAATGATGCAGTCCAAACAGAATATACACATTGCAAGTCATATAGAATAAAAGAGAGTAATATACTTAATATTTGCAAGGGAGGGCAGCATAAAAAATATATATGTAAATACTCTAAGCAGAAAACAAAGTAAGATGGAAGAAACAAGTATTAATATATACTTAACCCATAAAAACGTGAGGATTAAAAAGGACACTAATGTACAATCTTTAGGTATAATTGTTACAACTAGAATCAAAGAACCAAAAGGTAACACATAAGATGATTATAGAGATAGACTAAGTATACATTAAGCTATAGAAAGTTGGACAATTGATAATGATGTCAGAAAGAAGCCAACAATTATTTATTTATTTATTTATTTATTTATTTATTTATATGATTTAGAGGGTTGAGAGAGGCATAGGGAGAGGAAAAGAGAGAATCTTAGGCAGGCTCCATGCATGGAGCCTGATGTGGGCGTTGACCTCACAACTCTGAGATCATTACCGGAGCCAAAATAAAAATCAAGACTTGAATGCTTCATGGGCTAAGCCACCCAGGCACCTGAGAAAGAAATCAATTTTAATACAAAGTTATTATTATTATTTTTTTTAAGATTTTATTTATTTACTTGACAGATAGAGATCACAAGTAGGCAGAGAGACAGGCAGAGAGAGAGAAAGGAGGAAGCATGCTCCCTGCTGAGCAGAGAGCCTGATGTGGAGCTCGATCCCAGGACCCTGGTTCATGACCCAAGCCGAAGCCAGAAGTTTTAACCCAGTGAACAACCCAGGTGCCCCAATACAAAATTATTTTTATATTTTTTTGCCAGAAGATGATTTCTGTGTTACAGTGAAAAGTTCAATCCATCAGGCAGATAAAAAATCCTAAACGTACATTACCTACTTTAATAATACCAAATAAAAAGCCAAAACTTTTCTCAAAAACTAGAACATAGATAGTGGGAGATTTTATCACCTGTCAGTAGTCAGTAAAAGAAAATAGAAAACAAATTAGTAAAGCTGGAGGATATTTGAACAAGAAAATTAAGAAGCTTAACCTTAAACATATATAGACTTCATTATCAAGTAATTACAGAATATACATTTTAATGAACTACCTCTTGGGAACTGCAAAAATTCCCCAAGTATCATGTCAGATAGGAATTCCCAACAAATAGCAAAGAACCAATATTATTCGTTCTCTGCACTTAATTCAGCTCTGTATGAAATTAATAATAAAATTAGTATCAGTTTAATAAAGAACACCTGCATATATGGATATTTAAAAACAATTCTACTTTGAATATATTAAGATACATTTTAAAGTTCTATGATTTAATGCATTCTTGTTTGGAATGATGTTGCTCAACTGAACAAATGAAACACAACATTTGAAAGCCCAGGAAGAGACCATACATACATGAAAACTTGAAATGTGACAAATAGGACATTTTAAGTCAGTAAGGAAAAAAAGCCTGTTCAACATGGTGATGAGACAGCTGTTTATCTATATGACAAATAAAGAAACAGCCAAAAATGATTCTTGTGTTCTCATAAATAAAAATCATTTTCAGATGAATTAATGGCATAAATCTGAAAGAAAAATTTTATACTTTCAGTGGAAAGCAAGAAATTATCTTCATAGCCTTATGGTAAGTATGAAATTCTTACACAAGAACAAAGAAAGAAATGAATCTAAGTTAATAAATATTACTGTATCAGCATTTAAAACATCAGTATGAAAAATGTTAACATAAACAAAGGGAAGAAAGATGTTGACTGGAAAAAAAATTGTCAGCTTCTATAAACAAAAATGCATTATTTTTACAATGAAAAATTAATGACTCTTACAAATCACAAAGAAAAGACAACTACAAAATACAGAGTTAACAAAAATAGATACCATATATGAAAGGAAATTCAACTGAAAACAAACACATATACACATTTAAATATCATAATACTCAGAACAATTAAAACAGCAAAGTAATATTTTCAGACCCCAGAAGACTCAAAAATTCAACCCATATATGTCAGAAAACACATATAAGAATGTTCTTCTCAGTATTGTTTATGATAATAAAACATTGACAAAAATCAATAGTGGAATGGACAGGAAGCTTTTTTTATATATGATGATTGTCTTTGAAGACTCAATCAATCAATTTCGAGCAGTAGTGCACAAAATATACATATGTAAAGTTCCAAAAATCACTAAACAGTAAAATTTTTAAATTGTGTGATATGCATAGAGCAGCTCTGTTTTTATAAGATATTAATATTTATACAAGTTCATTGGACAAATCCGTATTTACATTCTGATACATTCACTATTTATGTAGGATACTTAATTTGCCAAATTACAACTTGATATCCTCCCTGAAGTCTTTCTGCTCTCTTTTAGAATTATACCATTTTTAATTTTTAAATTTTATTTATTTTTTAAAAATTGTACCATTTTTAAAATTCCTTTGGAATTTTTCACTTTATATGTCAATTACAATTGTTTTCGTGTCTTCATATCTAACAGTGTGTTCTACAAATCAATAAGAAGTTTTGCCCTCAGATTTTCCCTTATTCTCCAGAACACCCTAGATAAAGTAGATTTTTCCAAAAAAAAAAAAAAAAAAGTTTGTTGAATAAAGTACTTACATCCTTGGACTGTTTGCAAGTGAAAGTTTTTTATTTTTTCTTAGTGATAGCATTAATGCATTTTCTATTGTAGATGATTAAGAAACCATAATTAAATATCCCATCAATAATTTAAATACATAGGGACACCTGAATAGCTCGGTGGGTTAAGCCTCTGCCTTTGATTCAGCTCATGATCTCAGGGTCCTGGGATGGAGCCCTGCACTAGGCTCTTTCCTCAGCAGGGAGCCTGCTTCCCCCTCTCTCTCTGCCTGCCTCTCTAACTGCTTGTGTTCTCTCTCTCTTCCTCTGTCAAATAAATAAATAAAATCTAAAATGATGATGATAATAATAATAATAATAATAATAAAATGCTATAAAGATAGTAAGAATGATAGTCTCAATTTCCAATGGAAGCAGAGCCATAAATGGCTTTTTTGCTTTTTTCCTATCATTTTACTTACCAGATAGGATTTCTGTAGGACTTGAAACACTTCTCTGCACTTTCTATCATTAAAAACATTTTATAGGCTTTTCCCTGAAATCTAGTCTTTGAGAGTTCTCACTAGGGAGATTGTGATAATCATCTTTGCCTTGCTAATATGCCCTAATCCTTTTCTCAGCCAACTACACATTTTATTTATGGTTCATAAAATTTCCTTTTGAGAATTTTTTAATGATTTAAAATAGCTTTATGAAACAGAATTCTGAGGAAATGGTATATTAATGTATTCTGAAGATTCTGAAGTGGTAAAATGTAGTTTGGCAAATCTTTTATTCACCTCTTATTCTCCTTCCAAAAATACGAAGAAAATTGAATGATTTTTATGAAATTTGGCTTACGTTGGTCTAATAAACCAATTATTAAACTATTGTACTTACTAGACAGTGAAGTTAGAAAACCTCAGAAAAAAAGAAAAATAATTCTGGGAAATACCAGAAAATGAAATATTGCTGTTTTTATTTTAAGTGTATAATCTTGGTAACATGGAGTAGATGTATTTTGGGCTGTGTTCACAACTCAGATATTTCACTTTTTCTTGGAACTCATCTTGCTTTGATCCGCTTCTGAGAACCATAGAGATGGACTGTGGGCAACTGTATTTTCTTTGTGATTCTGACCCATGCCTTGTTGGCCTGAGGTATGAACAGCTGGCCCAGGCATGGTCAGTCATATCAATTCTCAAAGAGACACTGTCAGGTTCTCTATGTGGTTACAGACTAAAAATTAGAGAATAGCTATATAACAGTCTTATTAATTAATGGATTCTTCCAGTGAATCATAGAAACCTAATCCCAGAAAATAAGAGTGAAGATTTAATGCAAAGTGGAATTGAAATATGAGGCAAGTGCACAGCTTATTCATTAAGCTGTACATTTGTTTAGTGTGGTTTTCTAGAAATATATTTAACAATAAAAATTTACAAGGCAATAAAAGGATACTTTTAAGTTTTACAAATTTAGATGCAATAGACAAATTCTTAACGAAACACAAGTTACATGTAGAAAATAAAAAATGTAGAAATTCTGAATATACATAGTAAAAAAATTATATCTGAAATAAAATCACTTTCACAAGTAGAGCTTTAATACCTAGATGATTTCACTAGTACATTCAATCAGTCATTTAAGAAAGAAAGAAACTCTTTTTCACAATTTTCCAGAGAGAATATTGTTCAGCATTTTATATGGTCTGCCTGACCATGATAGGAACATACAAGCTACCAAGACTGAATCACGATGAAATGGGAAATGTGACCAGATCAGTTACTCTTAAGGAGATTGTGTCAGGAGAACGGAATATTTTAACTTCCCAGTTGTTCTAATCAGCTGCAGGAGATTTCAGGAACATGCCAGCTCCCCTTTCAGTTTGCCCCCATTCTCCCTGAGATATTTCTTTTGATCAGATTCTAAGTTCAGGGTCACTATTATTGTTTTCTATTTTGCGGAACATTCTAAATCTAAATACTACTGACATAGACCAAACTAATTTGGAACAATATTAAAAAAACAATAACACTGTAACACAAATAAAAGAAAGGGCAGTAGGGCAGGAAGGTGTTTTTTATTCATGTTTTTGCATAATTTTTCTGCATAATTGGCAATTAACCTTTATTCTTCAAGCCCTTTACCTTCAAACTGATTTTCTTTCTAAAGGGGAGGACACTGATTTCTTTCTTTCTTTTTTTTTTTTTTTCGAAGCACTTCCCTTTTGGCCTTCTTAAACTTTGTCTACTGAGAATAATTAGCATTTCCACTGAAGAATATGCATTAGGAGTTCATTCATACTAATTTGCATCTAGAAGAAACCACTTGAGTAAAAATTAATTTACTACAAGGATATAGGTTGTACCATGACTTTCGCTTTAGGCTCTTTATCAGAAAGATTTTAGAAAGGGACAGCTATGGGTGCCTGGTTGGCTCAGTGGGTTGAGCCTTCGCCTTCGGCCCAGGTCATGATCTCAGTGTCTTGGGAGGGGGGTGCGGGAAGCTGAGCAGGAAGCCTGCTTCCCGCACCCTCCCCACCTGCCTCTCTGCCTACTTGTGATCTCTCTCTGTCAAATAAATAAATAAAATCTTAAAAAAAAAAAAAAAAAGGAGGGACAGCTATAAGGCTGCCTGCAATACATTTTAGAATTGTGGATGTTTAGAGACGTTGACTCGTCTTCTTATCCACCTTATTTGAAAATTTTGCTTCCACTAAACTCAATACCATATGACAAATGAGTACATCAAAGTTCTCGAAAATCTTGTAAAATTATTTTATTTCTTAGGCCTTTCCTTGGAACTGTAGTAAATCTGGTTTAGAATAGATTTTTAAATAAGCTGGGAAACTTGAAGGAGTAATCTTCAGTTATCTCAGTAATGCATATATGGAGTTAATCCCATCTCCAAGTGATTCTTGAAATGATTACTTAATCTGTATTTTCCAACTGCTTTGGCAAACAGAGAAAGCTAAGTTTGAAGCATATTGGTAACTCAGAGACCGCTTACTAATAATGCAGCTTGTTGTGCCAGGTCGTTTCCGGAATTTCTCATGACTAGAGCCTTATTAACTGCACATCCAATCACTATTATTTTTTAAACAATGTTGATACATAGTCTTTACATCATACCAGTGAAATAAATTCTGCAGATAGGGCCAGTTATTAGTATTTTTACTTTGTATTTATTTATTTATTCATTAAAGATTGATTTATTTGAGAGAGAGTGGGTGGGCACAAGCAGTGGGAGCTACAGGCAGAAGAGGGCGAAGCAGGCTCCCTGCTGAGTAGGAAGTCTGATGTGGGGCTACCTCCTAGGACCAGCACCCTGGGATCTTGACCTGAGCTGAAGGCAGCTGCCCTATTAGTATTTTTTTAAAGTTCCCCAAAGGCTTCTAATGTGAAGACAGGGTTTGTAATTGGGGGAAAAACAGGATTCTGATATAAGTGGGGCCATAATTGAAAAATCACATTATAATACTTTTATCAAAGATATCTGTAATATTTAATAAACTATATTAACTTAGTGAATCCAAGAAGATATTGGGAGAAAAAAGCAAAGAATGTTTTCACAGCCAAAAAAGTAAATCAGGAACTTAGTTGGGGTTCCGATGCCCAAGTTGGGAGAACCCTTTCCCAATATTATCCAAATATAAGGACTCATTTTAAATAAAGCTCAATATAAAACTATAAGGATACACAAAACTAGATCTATATATCTAGCTCTGTGGTCTGCAGACTAGGACACACATACTTCTGAAAGTATATGGAGATTTTCCAAGCACACAGTCTTTAGAAAATAATTCCCCAGATCCTAACTTCCATGTGCACTCTTCCCTAAAATGTGTCTTCCAGAGAATGGCATTGGCGTTCTGCTACTTCTCCTTTTTTGCCTCTTCTTCTTCATTTAACAGAAGGCAGTCAACCTCTCACGTATATACAGAATCTTGCTTTCATGGTGCATTGGACTGGTGTGTAAAATACTGAGTGTCCAAAAAAAGTGCTATTCAGGCATGCAGAGTTCCTGAATGAGATGCTGAAAATAAGACCAGGAGAAATTTTTAAAGAAATAGTATTTTTTTTTAAAGAGAGAGAGTGTGTATCAGCAGTATAGGGGTGAGGGAGTGGCAGATGGAGAGGGAGAAAGAATCTTAAGCAGGCTCCAAGCGCTGCCCTACGTGGGGCTCCATCTCATGACCCTGAGATCATGACCTGAGTGGAAGTCAGGAGTTGGATGCTCAACTGACTGAGCTACCCAGGCACCCCAAGAAATTAAGAAATAGTAACTGGTTTTACACAAGAAGCACATTCATGGCAAGATCGTGTCTAATTCTTTATTGTCTGTCTGCCTGTCTATCTAGTCATCCATACAGCTATCCATCCTGTAGATTTATATCTTGGAAGTGAGGATAACTATCATATATAATTGTATTAATTATACAGGGTCAGAGACCCTGCTCTGAACTCAGGTTCAGTTGCTTGCTGCTTCAAAATAAGTACTGGAGAGGCAAATGATGGAAAGAAAAAGTTACTTTATTCAAGGAGTCAGCAACCTTGGAAAACAGTGAACTCATGCCTCAGAGACCATGCTCTCCCGTTTGGGTGAAGCTGGAGGGCTTTAAAGGGAGAGCCATGGGACAAGGGAAGGGGCGAGGAGCAGGGGAAGCAGGTGTCCAAGTAGTTAGTCACAAGTCAACATCAACCTGAACAGACTTGCTGGCATAAGCAGCACCTGTTTTCAAATATAGTCAGGCCTTATCTTCTGGGAAGGTTTGGTCCTTTAGTCCTCAAAGCCAGTGGTCTGTAAGTCTCAAGGAAATAGGTTAGTTCTGCTATTGATCTAGAGATCTCAAATCAGCAAGTAAGGAACACATAAGCTTGAAGCAAGTTAACCCTTAAGACTAGTTGAGTGCTATTACTTTAACTAACTTATTTGAACTGAGAAAAAACCTCATAGGTTGCAGAAAGTCTGATTTGACTGATGACAATGAGGTCTGACTTATAGTCAGAATTATGTATGTCTTATAGATATTTTTATATGTCATGTATGTTACATAGGTCTGTTGGCAGCCGACATTCTCCATAACTGAAGTAAATTAGCTCCTTCAAATTTTAAGTATATATTTAAATTAGTTATACACACACACACACACATACATATATATATGCAATTCATGAGAAATTACATATTTTATTAATATTAATCTTATGAAAATTGTTAATATATCAATCTAAATATATACTAAGGAATACATAATTCTACAAAAAAATTTTTTTGAAGAACCTTCAGTCTATGTTAGGGAACTGATTGAATTTGAGAATTTTGGGGTGTTAATAAAATGTGTAAGTAAATGTACATGAGGTGGACTTATGCTAAAAAATAAAAAAATTTTTGATCTTTGAGCTGGTTGGAGAATGTCTAGGGTATTGTTGATCTACATGGACAGGGGCCGTAAAAATTAATGAAATGCTTATCAATCAATACAGCCTATCCTAGTTTGTTCTGTCTGCAAGGAAAAAGCATCAGAATTCATTTTCCTGAATGAATGCCTTTAAGAGTAGGCTTATGTGATATTGATTCAGGAATACTACTGCCCTGAGAATTCCTTGGTCTTTTTCTGCCTCCATGGGTAGATAATAAGCCAACCCAAAAGGGCTATGATCACTCAAAGAAGCTGTCAAAGTCCATCAGTTAGGGTGAACAACTTTCACCATCTGTGGCATCATCTCTGAAGTTGTTGTTTGACAGTGGATGTCTCTGTATATCTTAGTGTGTGCCGGAGGAATCTGCCTGTATATTAAACCCAGGAGCAGCTCCTCCTGTTCTGATTTCATCCATTCTATTTAATGGAACTGTTCAATATAGATTTCTTGAAATATGTACAGCTCCCTTTACCTGTGAACTCCCATTTGTGTTCCCCTTTTGTGAACTTACACAGTTCTTTAACTTCCTCAGTTTAGCTGGTGGCTATACTCAGTAAGCCTAAATAAGTTAATACAAGACATGGTTCTCCCTTCCCCCTTCTAATGCAAAGCCCCAACCTCTTGAAAATTCTCTTTCTTCTCCTCCAGGAATTCCTATGGCTCTTCAAATTGTTTCTCAGTTGTGCTTAAATCATCTGCCCCTAAATTCTCATCATTTGGACTGCTGTCCGTTCTGCTAGACATACCCATTTGCTGCACATGGCTGCCATCTCTCTCTGGAAATGGCAGCCCAGGAAATGGTGAGCATCAATATTGCCCTGTTCTAGCAGGCAACACACTGGCTTCCACTGGGTTCTCTGAACCTGCTGGGATCTACCTGTTGCTTGACATTTTTGCACTGAAGATCTTAAGTGACACTGCTGGGAGTTTGCTCAGAAGCTTGGGTAACTTTCTCTTTCCCCTTTATGTTAACACTATTAAAACTGTTTCTAGCTTCTTGCATAATTTTAGAGAAATAACACTTTGCTTTTATTTACCCTCGTCCCTTTCAGTTGATTGCAGGACTAGGCTAGGATACGCATTAGAGCAATACAAACCGAGTTTTATTCAAAATCATCCCTGCTTTCCAATAGACACTAAGAAAGAGTTCTCCTCTTCTAACTTCCCTTGTCCTTTTTGCAAATTGGCTAAGAGGTAAGGCTTGGTTGCTTCAAGACTGATAGGCACATACTTCTGAATCTCAGTGATGGACAGAAATTGGGTATAAATTAGGAGCTGCATGACATTCATAAAAAATCTAGAATAGTTGATGACATATAGTACAGGCTCAAGAAAATTGGATTTCTTTCCTTCATCATTTCACCTTTTAACTGCAGATTCAAAAATACCTTAGGGAAAAAAACCTTCAAAATGAAGCACACCTCTAATGTCTTTGTTTCTAGCAGCAAGCATTATATACAAAGTAAATGTTTTGATAATAATAATTTTGATATACATAATGTTTTATCCTTTAAAGTGATATATACTCACTTCTTTAGTTATAGGAAAATACGTAGGCTATAATTCTAAGTAATAAAGCAAGATACTGAATTATAAATATGTTATGATATCAAGTACACATATAAAGAAATACCTGGATGGAAACAAGTTTCAATTATTAACTTGGTTTTCACATAGTAGTGAGATTTTGCCAGGCTGATGTTATCTTCTTTATACTTGAAAATATTTTCCAAAAATTCCAAAAGGAGGCTGTATTATTTTTCGATTGAAGAATGAATAATTTGATTAACAGACATCCTAATGGAAACCTATTTGCTGGTGTTCTCCAGAAGGAGGAATTTTCCTGGTGACAAGGTCTTAGGACGTCTTTCAGTGAAATACTCCCCTTTCTGCTAGCTCTTTTCCTGTCCTATCTTTTAGACAAGCACAGTGGATATATTATTCTAAAAGTCCTCATTCCCTTAGTCCATGCCTAATTTGGGAGAGGAAGGAGCTTCTTTTCAGGTTCCTCGAAACTCTTCTTTCAGCTAATAAGCTGTTTTTCTATGGGACTTGATCTTTCTTTTTTTCATCATTAGAGGTTTTTTTGATTCCTACGTATCTCATTATTATTTCTAAACAAATCACCTTTGCTGATGTCCACAATATTTTCTAATCAGCTTACTTAACCTTTTCTTTTCTGTATAATAATCCTAATTCAAAGACATTTGAACTATCCATTAATTATACCTGTACACTTATGGAAGGAGGCTTCTCATTTTGACATCTGGCTCCTAAATCTAGTAAATTCTGTCTCTTTCTCAATAAGTAATTGACAGCGACAGTTGAGGAGATTCATGTTTCACTGATCTTGGTCAAATAGCAAAACTAAATTTAGCTGCCAAGTATGATCAATGCAAGCTTGCCTGTCTAAGGTATAATCAAAGACTTATTGACAGGCTACAACGTTCTCTAAGCCCAGCCTCTCTTGTCAAATATATATATGTAGGCAAGTCTCAGCCCCTTTCCTCTCTTTTAGCCTTTCTTTTAGAAATCCACCTATTTATAATTTTTAAATCATTATGAATTTATCTGTGAAGGTTTCAGTGTCTGAGATTTAGAAGTAAACTAATAATTTCCTGGTGAGAAAATCATAGTCGATAATAATGGCTTTAGGTTATTATAGCCACTGTTCCAGAATGTTTAAACAGATTTACTGGGGCACCTGGGTGGCTCAGTGGGTGAAAGCCTCTGCCTTTGGCTCAGGTCATGATCCCAGCGTCCTGGGATCAAGCCCCACATCGGGCTCTCTGCTCTGCTGGGAGCCTGCTTCCTCCTCCTCTCTCTCTGCCTGCCTCTCTGCCTACTTGTGATCTCTGTCAAATAAATAAATAAAATCTTTAAAAAAAATTAAACAGATTTACTAACCAAAATTACAGATGGCATCAATTTATATTGATCAATTGATCAATTTATATAAATCAGTTGATCAATTTATATAAATATAAATATATTATATAAATATAAATTGATCAATTTATATTGCTCAATTGATCGATTTATATTGATCCATAACCAAGAATTACCAGTTGGTTATCAGAGTGAGAAAAAAATGCTAGCTTATAGGTTAGCTGAGTTGAAATAATACAATGTCTCAATCAAATGATAACATATGTTTTTGTTGTATTTCATAGGTTATTAGTAGAGCAGGGATTATAGGAAGAGCCTGAGTGGATTTTGCTGGGGGTTTCGAATCTCAGTGTACATGAGAGATTTGCCTATGGTCTGTGGAGTGGAAGTTTTATGTGGCTGCCTGGGGAGGAAGGGCATTGGAGACATATTGAAGTCGAGGGCAGTCCGGATATTGTTGTCTTGCTCAACTACAAGAAATAGATCTGATTCCTTACAGAAAGAAAGAAGCTTCTGGAATAAATTTCAGGGGTCTCCATTCTCTAGAATCCATTTAAGACTGAGAGAATAAGCAATATTGCTTTGTGACAGAGGTGAATGATACAACACATTACTTGCTGGAGAGAGTGATTCTCCTCTCATTTATGCATGAGATTCAGC
The DNA here is from genome assembly GCF_022355385.1 of Mustela nigripes. Classification (NCBI taxonomy): domain Eukaryota; kingdom Metazoa; phylum Chordata; class Mammalia; order Carnivora; family Mustelidae; genus Mustela; species Mustela nigripes. The sequence continues at coordinate 123,256,313 of NC_081569.1, read as the reverse complement.
ATCACAGTGAAAATGGGAAAGAACTCTAGCATTTAGCAACTTTTGTATTGCAGCTTTGGTGGCACTGGGAATTGGCCCTCCAGACAGGAAGACAGTGTTCCCATGCAGAGCAGCAGTGGTGGTGAGCTGTGCCATCAGGGGAAGGACACGGACCAATGTGGTTGGCTACAGCGTATGTAAGATAAGCCGGGGCTTCTCAAAATTATCCGGTGAGGCTTCATCTTCATGGATATTTGAAAGCTTGTGGTATTTGACATAAAGACCTCCCCAGATCCCTGAGGCTGACGGACAGTAGTTTTCCACAAATACCTGGTAAAAACTTGATTTTTAAAAAAATTTCTGCAGTCCTGTAATGAATGCCTTATCATTCCTATGTCAGTACAATGGATTATATCTCAAAGAGATCAATAAATTCCTGGATAAATTCAGATCAATAAATTCCTGAATAAATTCAGTAAATCTGTTTAAACTTCAGGATCTGAAGCCAGATCATTCACTTCCCACAAATATAGGAATTCCATATATTTAAAAAGATACAAAATTTATATGATCCTGAGCCAGGGCCAGCATCATGTGTTTTTGTTCAGTGATGGACAGAAATTGGGTATAAATTAGGAGCTGCATGACATTCATGCATTTTTAAAAAATTAATATACAGCCAAAGAAGCGGAGTCTGAAATATGAAGAATTTGGTGCAACGTCACACGGCCAGTTAGGAGCAGAGTTGGCTGTCTCTCTTAAGGTCTCATTGTTGCCCTTTCTGTCTATCTGGACACCAGCTCAGGTCATGATCTCAGGGTCCTAGGATCAAGCCCCGCATGGGGCTCTCTGCTTGGTGGGGAGCCTGCTTCCCCCCACCCTGCCTGCCTCTCTGCCTACTTGTGATCTCTCTCTCTCTATCAAATAAATAAATAAAATCTTAAAAAAAAAAAAAAAGAAATAGGAATCTTAAGGTAATTCCCTGAAAAGGAGAGAGATATCCCCACTTGCCCTTTGAAAAACTCTAGTAGCTGGACAACTTGGCATCGCCCTTGGGTCCCCTATTAGTAAGGTTCTTTTTAAAATTCCTTTCGTGGGGTGCCTGGGTGGCTCAGTCATTAAGTGTCATTAAGCATCTGCCTTTGGCTCAGGTCACAATCCCTGGGTCCTGGGAGTCCTGGCATTGAGCCCAGCATCCTTGGTGGGAGGACTGCTTCTCCCTCTCCTACTTCTCCTGCTTGTCTTCCCTCTCTCACTCTATCTCTCTCACTGTATCTCAGATAAATAAATAAATAAATAGATAGATAGATAGATAGATAGATAGATAGATAAAATGTTAAAAAAAATTTTTCCTTTCCTTTTTCTGTGACTCAGGAAAATATTTGATGTTTCAGCAGTTTTAATAATACCCAGGCCTCTCTTTAATACAAAGTAAAGGAAAGCACAGGGAAGGTAATGCCTTGCACACTTCCTCAGGATAAAGCAGCAATGTGTTAAGATCTACCCAAGGTTAGTTGTATGATAGAAATTTTCTGAATCTGGAGAATATAGAAAACTCTTTAAAAATCATCAAGTGTAATTAACAAAGTTCACAAAATAAGTTAAATGCCTTTGGAAATGAGAATAATACTGATGACTTGTTCCTGTATAATTTCATAATCTCCAAGATAATAAGTGATCTTTGAAAATACTGAAAAGACCTAAATGGAAAAAAAAATGTTCATAATTTCATCACCTAGAGGTAGGTACAACATTTCCTAGCTTATCTGTAGTTATTTTTTCTTATGGTACCTCCATGTAGTTGAGCTTCATTGTGTAATGGCTTGAATATAAGAAAAATTAACTGATACAGATATATATATATATATGTATATATTCTGTTTCTCTTATTTATTGAGAGTTAGTGTATATCAATTTATCACATGTCTTTTAATGGATGCCTAGTACACACACACACATATTCAAATAATTCTATGCTGTCGTACCTGTAGACATTTTCAGAGTTCTCCATAATAAGATAAACCATATTAAGCATCCTTTCTTTCTCTGATACTGAAACACTTTTTATAAATTTTACATATGAATCTTTTAGCAAGTTATGCAGAGATCAATGACAATAATTTTAGCAGTATGCCCCCCAAATAATTTCACTATGAATTTATTCAATGATTTGCTTCTTCTACATATATATAGTAATTGATTATTTGCCAGCCATTGCTCTAGACCATATAGGCTTCTAGTGTGTGAGGTGAGGACTGTTTTTTTTTTTTTTCCCCCCAGCTTACCTTCATAACAGAAGCATACCTCACAGTATGTGGCACATTGCAAGGGCTCAATACTTACTATTGATTAAGTGAGAAAAATATAGATTAAGTTTTCTGAGATAATAAGAGATGACAATAAGACTTTTAGTAGAAAAATGACATATAGTCAGACCTTCTATTTTTCTGTTTTAAACACATTACTGTGTGTAACACAAGTCAGTGATATATTGCAATTCATTGTATAGATGATGAAGAAACATAAGCAAGTTAAGTAACTTGTTCAAATTTATGGAAACCTTAAGTGACAGATTCATGATGTAGCCTACAGTTATCTGTTTCAGAGTCCATGTTGAACCACTAGTCTGTACTAATAGTTTGCAGTTGTATTAGCATAGCTATTCCCGAACTGGTTTCAGAGTGCCTGAAAAGCTCTAAATTGATATTGCTCACAAAATGTTTCTATATGCAAATAATTTTTGTAAACTAATTAAATGAAATTAGATAAATTTTTATCTCCAGGAACACTGAAAGCATTTCCTACACTATTATGCATAGTAAACCATTGTCCTTCCTCTTTCTGCACCTGAACTTCTGGTCCCCCAGCTCCCTCCTTTCCAAGATGTGCAATAATGGCACCATTACACATTATTGGATTTACCTCCTTTGGGAGCTATGTTCTTGCCTCTGCAGGGTTGAAGATTTAATGGAAATAAAATGTTACTTTTTTTTCTTTGTTGCAATTTTTTTTTTCTGTCTCCCTATATAATCTTAAAACTTCTTTCATTAGAACATAAGAACTTCAGTTTGGATGGCACATGAGGTCTGCTTACAATCCCACATGTGAAGGTCTCTACATTTTTTCATTTAGCATTAGTACACTAGGATTGCCAAATCTATATGACCATAAAATCTTCAGTCAAATAATTGGAATTAGAAGAAATAGCAAATGTATGAATCATGTCTTGAATCAAAAGATTTAGGTTGGTTTATTTGCATATAGGTTAGAGGATGAACATCAGCATCTCTGGAGAAACTAGTCAAAGCTAGGAAGTTTCCTACTATGCAGTATGAGAACCATGAGTTATCACTGCCTTGTGTTAGTTGTCCCCACAGGCCTTTAGGTTGCCCCTGAACCTTGAAATAAAACTTCTGTGGCCTTTTATCCTTACCTTTTTTCCAAAAGTATGTATGTGTGTATGGAGAGATGTTAAGAGAAAGGTTAGTTAAAATTTATTCGATAATTTTATATTGAATAAAGTTTATGTTGAATGATCCTATTAAAATAAATTATTTGTACAGGTTGCCTGCGTTCGGTTTCCACATACTATGTCAAAGCTGGTGGAGTGAATGTAACAAAGTTCGATGTCAGTTCCTAGATCTCTGTGGTTTATCTTTAGTAAGTCTACTAGGCTAAGAAGGTCTGGTAAAGGAAGTTCCATGACTGAAGTTACCCCCTCTGGAGGGTTTTGTTATTTTGTAATTGGCCTAGGCATGGGGGGAGACTACCTCCACCTCCCCTTCTGAGAAGTCTTCAGGTGGTTGATTCATACTAGTCCCTCCAAGCAACTAGGTAGAACTTCTGTTGCTGGGAATTATGTTTGTCTCTTTTTAGAGATTAGCAAGATCTAGACCTGACTTAACTCATATTGGAAAGTTAAGAGCCATTTCGGCACTCAGAATCTTCTTTTGGGACTAAAGCACTTACTTCCATAGCTGCTGGCAGGGTTGGTGACTGCAGGTTTGCACCTGGGTCCAGATGGTCTCTTTCTGGACATGTATATGAGCTTGAGAAAGCTATTTGGCCCAAAGTCCTGCCCCTTCCTGGAGTCAGGCCCCCATGCAGTGGCTGTTTAATATAAGGATAAATACCTAACATCTTCATACTGATTAGAACAACTGTACAAAACCATCCCATATTTAGTACGCTGCCCAGTCCCTTTCTTGGAATCTATTTTCCTGGAGAACCAAAAATGCCATAAAGGCGTAGGAGAAAAATCAGATAATAGACTGCCTTTGGTTCTATAAAACAAGCCATCTCTCAGTCAAAAAGACTTTTCTAAATTGGTCAACCTATATTGAAATCTGGGTATAACACCTAAGAATCATTTACTAGCTATTGTTCAATGTGCACATATTTTTTTAGTAGATGTCATGAGAAAAAGTACCTGAAAATGCAGAGAACAAAGTATTTTTGGATGTCACAGAGCAATTATGGGACATCTGAAGACCTTTAGCGTATAGGGCATACAATCATACCCTCTCCCCCACACACATGCAGCATTCCAGTAAAGGGTATTATTGGCACCAATCTGTATTTTCTCTGCAGCCTTGTACATTCTGTTCCTTCTGTGTAAAACATTCTCCATATCTCAGCTTCTTCTTTGCTAGACTAATGGCTGTCTGCCTTTAAAACTGTCCAGTCGTGGCCTCTGTTAACATGGGTTTGATGCCCTTTCCCTATATTCTCAAAACATTTGCCCCAAAACCTTACTGTGAATGTGTTATAGGTTTGTTTACCATGTCTCCATTAGACTGTGATGTCTGCGTCACATAGTTTCTGGCACCTAATGGAATACTTATCACCAAGCATGCACTCTTGAGATAGACTGTCTGTGACAGTCCCATTTTCATGTTCCTACATATTCCCTGTAGATACCATGAATTCTGCAGTTGGTGCTTTCTGAGTAGTATTAGCTCTAAATATCTAAAAGGATGATACCATGTGGAATATTGTCTAGCCAAACTTTTGAATATTAGTCATTTACTATTAAAATGTTGGCGTGCTTTCCTATTCTTGTATTCTCAACTGTATCATTGAACTTGCAGTTATAAGCTGTTGTTTACTTGATGTACCTTGTTCTTCAGAATAGATTGTAATCTTTTTAGGACCACATCAGCAATTAATACTCCACTTTCTTCCCTCACATGAATAGTACCATGTTGAATCTATTTTGTATTTGGTAATTGACAGATATAATGGAATGTCTTTCATTTTCTTTGACAAATATAAATACCAAATTATCTGAACTTTTAGAAAAATTAAGAATCTTTTATTTTTGCTGTTAACAAAGATAAAGTGGCTTTGGCATGAACATTTGCCTTAAATTTCCAAAACTTCAGTCTACTGAGACAAAATAGCCATAGACAAAAAGCTATTTTTTTTTTTTACTAAAATTTGTCAAATTATTTCTTACAGGGAAAATATTGCTAATTGTCTCAGTTTTATGAAAAAAAATCTCATTAGTAACAATGTTATTTTGTAATTACCTAGAAATCTATCTATGAGTACTGAAATGTGAAGGCTTTAATATTCTTCTAATTTGCTTCCCTAATTATAGTAAGTATCATTAGCTGTGATTTCACATACTCAGACTTTTAAAATAATTATTTGTGAGCTAATCTGATCTTTATTTTGGCATTACTTGGAAGGAACCAGTGTGGTGAGAAAATATGAACAGGGCATAGATGGAATTTAATAGACTGTATTTATACTGCAAAAGAATAAATGTTTTAAGGGTCTTATAGTTTTCAGTTACTGTTTACTTATACAGAGGGCACATACATATTACCCACTTACAAAAGAACCAAGCACCTGGATGAAAGCAAAAATGGACTCTGAGCAGCTTTCACAGGGATAAGTTACACTTTAAGCCCATCATTACAAGTCTGTTCACACAATTTAAAAAGCACTGTTGCTTAGGGTTCTAGTCACACAAAATACAGGATGCCACAGCACAGTGGGTCAGAGTACTATTAGAAGCTGATGAATCCACAGGAGAAAAAAAATTCCAACTGGCAGGTAGATATCAATTTGGGGGTTCATATAAGAAAAATTATGGGCACATGAATCCAAGAGGAGTCATTTAGTACTGTTAATGTAGAAGAATACAAATCTAGAACCATAACCAGTCCTTTATTTATAAAATACCACATATTTGCCAAATTATAACAATTAGTAGGTATAGAATTTTACATTTTAAAAGCATTTTTAATATATGCTTAGGGCTGATAATCAGTACCCATTCTGATTGGATTTTGCCATTTTCCTATCAGTCTTTGAAAAATCTTTGGTATTATCATTGCATGTGCTACCTCTTTTAACCCTTAAGTAAAACTTCTGCTACAGTTGTAACCAATTGCTTTCTGTTGCAAATAAAAATATATAATAAGCAGATTATACTGGTCCTTGTGCTGATTACTCCATCTGTCACATTTGGTGGCAGGATAAATTCTAACTCAAGAAGAGGGAATATATCTCACATACATGATGTGTCAGAGATAGGTAGATGCTCCCCAAAGATGTGTTCCCATTACATTTGTTAAGAGAATTTTTGCTAGGGAAGGGCTGCGAAGCTAAGGTCTGCCTTGTCCCCCCTGCTTTCACTACTTTTCCCTCCCCCTACCTGACCTCCCTCATTTGTGTTACTTCCATGCTGAAGTGTAAGCAAGTGTTCTGTTGCATATCACCATATTCCCATTCCCTATTCACATACCCATATACATAGGATAGAGCAGAAGCACTAGGGAATAGTTGAGACACGGATAGAAAGAGCCTGAATCCTTGAGTCTCCATGTGGAACCAGCTGCCACTCAGAAATAGAAGCAATGTACTATAAGACGAGGGGGAATAATATGTTCTATTGTATCAACACAGTAAGTTTGGAATTTACCCCAGAAAGTTGGGATTTATTGATCAAAGCAGCTGGTGCTTAACTAGTACTCTATTTAAATAGCTAGCAAACCTTTTTCAGAAGTTGCCAGTGGACTTCTCATAAACAATTTGCAATAATAGGGATATATGCCTATGTCCATCGGAAGATAAACAGGGTCATAGATTTAAAACTCACTTATTTAGCACCAGGAAATAAGCTAAAAATACCATATTTCTAACCATCAGTTCAGCTTCTAAATGCTTTAATATTAAGTTTTATGTAATCTTGCCTCTATGGACAAAATAACTACTCCAGTAGAGTCCAAACCTCATGTTAGATCCTGTTCTAGATATTAATTATCCTGCACAGCATTTCCCAGTTGTAATCCCCAGAAAAATGAGAATAAGCTATAGAAGGATTCTTCATATTAACCTTTATTTTCCTAAAGACCTTGTAAAATCATCCTTAGTTTTCTAACTTTAGCAAATTCAATGCTTTCTTTTCCTTTTTTATTTAAAAATTTCAGATCTTGATCCAGTTGTGTCATTCTTTAGTTGTTACTAATGTTCCTAGGCTTTTATCTTCACCTATAATACGAGAGAAGTTAATCAAGTTATCTCTAAATTGCTTCTGGCTATAAGCAATAGAGAGTGTTCTTTATCTGTGTATATAGCAAATATATAAAATATCAACCCCCTTTTCTATTCATATAATATCAATAAATGTCATCTTGCTGTTTAGTAGGGATATTTTCTTAAATATTCCTAGATAATTGTGTAATTAGTTTATGACTATATTCCAACCTTAATTGGAGGGATTTTTTAAAACTTTCATGGCATTCACATATACTCTGACAATGTAAACTGTTGATCAAGGTTAAGAGCGATATTTTAACTGGTTATACATATTTATATGCCTCCACACGCAATTATGGCCATTGAATATATAAGCTCTGTCTCTTCTGCCTTACAGTAGAAAATTTTAAAGACTGACTAAAGTTATTGAACCTTCTCTGTCATAAAAACAACAACAACAACAACAACAAAAACCATTAAATTATGTTAGACCTCAACCCAGAAAATTAAATTAACCAGAACACCTTGTTCTTGAAGCCAGAGGATACTTTTTTAAAAATTTGTGATTGGTTTTCAGTTTGTAATACTTGGACCTGTTTACATAGGTCTCTCTAGAAACACTTTGCATAGTTTCAACTGCCCAATCCAATGAATCTTCACTGTTGAGTTCTTGAGAAAATAAAATGACTTGTACTTACGGCATAGAAATAAATATACAATTGTTTCCTGAGAATGAGAAACTTCGAGCCGCTGAGACAAGCACAGTTAAGCATTATATTTAATGGATAGCTCAGCTGAAGCTGAGTGAAGTAGCCACCCAAGGTCAACCATTGTTACAATGTCAGAAAATAGCACAAGATTGCTTCAATCAATAGACTCTCAATAAAAACATCAGGATAAGGAAGAATGGAGGTAAGTAGAAAGAGAAGAGTGAAAAAGAATGAATTGGATCTTTCTTTTGACCATTAAAAAAATGCTACATTATTTTGTAACTTCCCTTAGAGAGTTGGTAGAAATGACATGATAATGTTCAGTCAGCTGCGGAGCCTCAGTGAGGTCTGCAGATAGTAAGTAGCTTTGGGAAGTGTGAAAAGAGACATCTCTTTGAGGTAACTGCAGATTGCTCCCATGTTATAAAGGGAGTTCGGCTTTGTGGAATGGGGTATATTAATTGTAGGGAAAAGGCATGTGATGTGCTGTCAGTTTTAAGAAGTGAACATCTTCGCTATTCCTTGGTGGCTTTTAAATCCTGGTCATCTCACAATGAGCAAATATGAACAATGGTACCAGCAAGTTAAACCACCAAGAGGAAACTTTACACAATGAAAACTAGACAGGGAAACACAATATGTTATGACTTATCATCTGGTCATTTCAATGGTGGAGTATGTATGAGTCATTTTGTTTCTGCTTCTCTTGAGTCAGTAAAAAAAAAAAAAAAAGTTTCGATGAGCAATTTTAACACGTGGAGGTAGCATGAGAAGCACGAGCTGCCTTGGAATCTTGCCTCTGCCATACCCTGCTCTTGAATCTTGGGTCATGATAAAGAAGCTAATCTTTATATTAAATATTCCCCATGTCCTGGCCACTATTTTAATTGGTGTAATTATATTATCTTATGCTGTGTTCACTACAAGCCTATGCATTTCGTTACTGCTCTTAGACCCTTTTTAAAGATTAGAAAAGTTTAGATTGATTGTCTTTAGTTTCTGTGGAATACCAAGTCAACAAGAAAAAAAAGGGGGGGGAGGTGTTAAAGGAGTGGGTTATCACATTGCTTTCATGTCATTATCTAATGTCACTCTGTCAAAAGGGCCTCTACCTAAATAATATACAAATAAACTTTCCACCTCCTGTAGTAGTTCTAGATCCCTTTGTACTGTCATATTTTTGCTTCATTATACTTAGCACCACCTCATGTTTAATGATTGCCTTTCTCACTAGAAAACTGTAAGGTAAATGAAAGCAGCTGTCTTTTTTTTGTTTGTTTTTCTTCCTACTGTGTTGCCTGGCTTGGAATAGTATCTTCATAGTAAGTGTGTTAAGCAAAGCAGTGTATTTTCTGGTTTGCCAGGTTAAAAAAAAAAAAAAATCAGAGAGTCCATAAACTACCATAATATATTCTTATAGAATAGCAATGTTTTGCTCATAAAAATCAGTAATGAAGGATTGTGCAAGACATGAGGAAACATTTTGCTGTTAAGGAAATGTTAACTATTTTGCTTTTGATGATCTTGGTTATGAGTGTAGGTATGGCATAACTACTAAATTTTACACTTAAAATACATGTCATTTAATATATGTCAATTATATCTCAACAAAGCTATTAAAACTAATGAATAGAAAATACCATAGAATGAAAGATAGAATGAGTTAATTAAATTTACTTTAGGAAGTTATCACCAAATTTTCTTATTTTATGTTGCATTCATTTATTACATTATTCTAACAAACTGGCCTTTGAGATCCAATGAACTAAATAACAGGGGCCTTAGAATAGCAATTCTAACCTAGGGACTCTTGCTTCAATGTCCGAGTGCTTAGCTATTAAATATCCAAATACTTTACCTTAGATGCCTCAGCTTCATTTTATATAAAATGGGTTATGAAATACATTGAAATTGCTCTAAATATTAGCTCCTATCCATGCTCTGAGTTCTTAGGAGTTCATACACATTATGAAACAAATGCTTTAGTGCATATGTTTTAAAACAAAGAAGAGCACTTTGTAATCAAAGTGCAAACAAAATCTTATATATGAATTTATACTTCTTATTCCCTGCTGTATTTGAACATCAAGTTTGCAACTCATCATTATCATTATTATTATTATTATTGTAGTAGTGCATAGAATAGTTAATCCCAAATGGAATAATGTAAAAACCACTCATACTTGATTTTAGACTATTGTGGAAGCAAGGGAAATAAGTTTATATAAAAATGGAAATCCACATGTGGACAGTCATAATTAGCTGAGTGTCTAAGCTAACATAGAGTTTCTAACCTAATGTTGGGCTTATTGAGTTAACTGATGAAGCTGCAATGTGGGAGTCTTAGGATATCAAAAGCATATTTAAGACTTTATTAAATAGAAGATGAAACCCACACTTAATTTCATTGACATGGCAGAATAGAAGAGTAATAGAAATACAATTATTGGATATGCTAATAGATTTTCTTATCCTTTAAAATTATTGATTAGGTAATATTTGGTTCAAAAATAGAAAAAAGAGAAAAGCATAGAATAGCTGGTCTTGCTCCTGATCCTGCCACCATACTCCATATGCTATCCCCACTCCAGTTTACACAAACACACACACATACACACACACACACACGCTCCTTATGTACCCATTCGTTAGTTTTAGTATACTGATTCAAAGATTGCTTATGACAATGTAAACAAATAGCACACATGTACTTTTACAGAAGTCGTCCATGGATTTTGCTTCTCTATTTTGCTTTTGTCACCCAAAAATACACTTTTGAGATCTTTTAATTTAATTTTTTAATTAACAATGTCTCCTAGTCTTTTTTTTAATGTTTTTTTTTTAATTTTTTATTTTTTATAAACATATATTTTTATCCCCAGGGGTACAGGTCCTAGTCTTTTTATAAAAACATTTTTAATTAAAGTGTTGTTGACATGTAATACTAAGTTAGTTTCAGGCATACAACATAGTGATTCAACAATTATATACATTATGAAACACCATGGAAATGTATTATAATATTATTGACTACATTCTCTATGCTATACTTTGCATACCTGGAACTTATTTTTTTTATAGCTGAAAGTTTGTACTTCTTAATTCCCTTCACCTATTTCACCCATCATTTTACCCTTTCCCCTTTGGCAAACTGGGCAATCCAGTTCTCTATATGTGTGAGTCTGTTTCTCCCTTTGTTGTTGTTTGTTCTTCCTTTTTTTTTTATAGACTCCATGTAATATCTACCTATACTGGTACGTGGAGGGATTTCCCATCCACCTTTTAGTGTGAATGTTATTCAATAGTATATATACATATATAAATATGCACATATAAAGTAAAGCATTCAAATAACTCATATTGGTGATCATGTGGTTATTTTCAAACGTTTCTATTACAAATTTGTGTATATTCACTACATACATAATAATATATGGTTTTGTACATGTGTAATTTCTTGCATGTGGAGAAACATTTGTAGGGTAAACATGTTGAGGGAGTACTTAATGGCCCTCCACACGTTTTCACAGGTTTGAACTACCATCTGAAATACATCAAACGCTGGTTTTCCCTTGCACTTACGGCTGGAAAAAGTACAAGTTTAAACTTGGATCTTTGCCGATCTCCTCGGTTAAACAGATATCTTAATGCAGTTTTGATTTGCATTTTTCTCGTAGTGAGAGAGGTTGAACATCCTTTCATAAAGAGCCATTGATATTTTCCATTCTCTGAACTATCTATTCAGTAAGTTGTCATTTTTCTTTTCTTTTTTTTTGTCTTTTGTAATATATTTTTTAGGATTACTTTGTGTATTAGGGGTATTTTCCCTACTGTGAAATGAGTTTCAAATACTTTTTTTTTCACAACTTAACTCTTGATTTTATTTATCATGTTACTATGTCATATAGATTTTTCATGTTATTATTTATACAATCACATGTATCCATGTTTTCTTTAGTTTTTTCAACATCAAAGTATAATAATAGAAGTGTTCTCATATAAATCTGGAGGTATAAACATTCATTTATGATAAAAAACCTCTGTAGATCAGGCTTAGAGGGAATATACCTCAACATACTAAAGGCCTTATATGAGCAATCCACAGCCAACATAAAACTTAATGGTGAAAAAAACTGAGAGCTTACAGGTTCCTGACCCCTAAGGTCAGGAAAAAGACAAGGATGTCCACCCTCGTCACTTTTATTCAACATATTACTGTACATCTAGCCACAGCAATTAGACAACATAAAAAAAAGGCATCCAGATTGGTAAGGGACTTTCATCATTGGTAAAACTTTGCCTATGACATGATACTATACATAGAAAACTCTGAAAATTCCACCCAACTACTAGAACTGATAAATGAATTCAATAAAGTCTCAGGATACCAAATCAATGTACAGAAATCTGTTGCATTCTTATACACTAATAATGAAGCAGCAGAAAGTGAAATTAAGAAAACAATCCCGTTTACAATTGTACCGAAAAGAATAAAATATCAGAATAAACTTAACCAAAGTGGTAAAGACCTGTACTCTGAATACTATAAAACACTGATGAAAGAAATTGAGGTTGACTCAAAGAAATGGAAAGACATCCCATGCTCATTGATTGGAAGAGGAAATTTTGTTAAAATATCTATATTACCCAAAGTAATCTACAGATTTAATGCAGTCCCTATCAAAATATCACCAGTGTTTTACACAGAGCTAGAAAAAAATCCTAAAATTTGTGTGGAACCACAAAAGATCTGGAATAGCCAAAGCACTCTGAAAAAGAAAAGCAAAACTGGAGGTATCATGATTCCAGACTTCAAGTTATATTGCAAAGTGGTAGTAATTAAAGCAACATGTTACTATCATAAAAATAGATACATAGATCAGTGAAATAGAACATAAAACTCAGAAGTAAACCTATAATTATATGTTCAGTTGATCTTCAACAAGGCGGGAATGAATATCCAATTGAAAAAGTCAAGTCTCTTCAACCAATGGTGTTGGGAAACTGGACAGCTACATACAAAAGAATGAAACTGGACCAATTATTTCACCACACATAGAAATAAACTCAAAATGGATTAAAGACCTCAATATGAGACCTGAAACCATAAACATTGTTGGGGAGAGTACAGGCAGTAATCTCTCCGACATCAGCCATGGCAGCATTTTTCTAGGTATGTCTCCTGAGGCAAGAGAAAAGTAAAAGTAAACTGTTGGGACTTCATCAAAATAAAAAGTTTCTGCACAGCAAAGGAAACGATCAGCAAAACTAAAATACCGAATGGGAGAATATATTTGCAAATCACATATCGAATAAAAGTTTAATATATAAAATATATAAAGAACTGATACAGCTCAGCATCCCCCCAAAAAATATGATTAGAAATGAGCAGAATACAGGAACAGACATTTTTTTCAAATAAGATATAACAATGGCCAGCAGACCCATGAAAATATGTTCAACATTACTCATCATCAGAAAAATACAAATCAGAACTACAATGACATATCACCTTAATATAATAAATGGAAGTGTTACTGAAGCTGTGGAGAAAAAGGAACCCTCATGCACTGTTGGTGGGAATGTAAACTAGTGCAGCCACTCTGGGAAACAGTGTGAAAATTCCTCAGAAAATTAAAAATGGAACTACCCTATGATCTAGGAATTATACTACTGGGTATTTATCCCCCAAATATGAAAACACGAATTCAGAGTGATACACGAATCTCTATGTTTATTGCAGCATTATTTGCAATAGCCAAACTATGGAGGTGGCCCAAGTGTCCATTGATAGATGATAAAGAAGAGGTGGTTTGTTTATATATTAATCTATATAGTGGAATGTTATTCAGCCATAAAAAAGCATGAAATCTTGCCATTTGGCAATGATGTGGATAGAGCTAGACAGTATAATTTTAAGTGAAGTTAGAGAAAAACAAATACCATATGATCTCACTCATGTGTTGAATTTAAGAAGCAAATGAGCAAAGGAAAAAAAGAGAGACACACATACACACCAAGAAACATTCTTAACTATAGAGAAAAAGTGGTGGTTATCAGAGGGGAGGAGGGTGAGGGAAATGGGTCAATAGGAGTCGAGAATTAAAGGGTGCATTAAATTAAATTAAAGATGAAAAGTAAAAATATATAAAGGAATATTACTATGTTTTTTGTTATTGTTTACTAATAGTATATTCTTACTTTTTACCTATACATTTTTATATTTTTCATATTTAAATTATTACAGAATTTATCCTGATGTACCATGTAGAGCTTCAGTTTCTTTTTTTCCCCCAGATGGCAACTTCATCTTTCCAACATCAGTTAGGGAAAAGTTATTTCTATTAGCTGGATTCAAATGTAACATTTGTCATGAAGTGCATTTCCACGAGTTTGGGTTTACTTTGGACGTTTTTATGCTTTCCTGCTTTTTGTGAAGCATTTGTTTCTCATGGACCAGTTCCACATTTTCTTGTTTACTGAGGTTTATGGTACATTTAAATAGCTGGTAGTGCTGATACCCCTATGTTGTTTTTAAATTCTATTTTAGTTTTCATGCCGTTTTGCTTATTAATTTATAGCTAAAGAAATTTGTTTAATTTGTTAGTTATTTGTACACTGTTGTCTTTATTTAGTGTGTGTGTCCACTTTTGTATAATTATATATACATGTACAAAGCTCATTCATGTGACCAGCCTTTCTGATATACTTTTGCTGAACCATAAGATGGCCTAAGCTTTGTAGACACTGTTGACACCTTTTTTTTTTTTTTAAAAGATTTTATTTACTTATCTGACAGAGATGACAAGTAGGCAGAGAGGCAGGCAGAGAGAGAGAGGAGGAAGCAGGCTCCCCACTGAGCAGAGAGCCCGATGTGGGGCTTGATCCCAGGACCCTGAGACCATGACCTGAGCCGAAGGCAGTGGCTTTAACCCACTGAGCCACCCAGGCGCCCCTGTTGACACCTTTTAATAAATACATATTTCCAGAATATTCTTTGGTGGCATCTTATTGGGTTTACAGACGTAGAAGTAAGTGATCCTTCCTGGTGTTTAGAAAAATAGGATCAAGAATCAGGTTACACGGGTTTAGTTCCAAGCCTGCAGTTTTCTTCCTTTGTGATGGGGAGGAAGTCATTTAATCTTTCAGAGTCTCTGCTTTCTGTTAAGTAATTTTCTCTCTTCACAGCCTTGTTGGTAAAAGTAAATGGGACGATTACAATAAAACCCTAGCAGAGTGGCTGAAATATATATTAGTTCTTCTAATGAATATTAAATATTGATGGATCTAGGGGTTAGTGAAGGTGGCACCCACATCCCCCTCCCTTTTTTTAGTAGTTTCCAGTTTCCTTTTTGGCAATCCTTTCCGTGGTGATGAAGTTCTAGGACCTAGGTGAGGTTCGGTGGGCTGAGGTCTGGAGCCGATGACGAGGAAAGAATTCTTAAGACATCTTTCGTGCAAAATGGTGGTTTATTAAAGCACGGGGACAGAACCCATGGGCAGGAAGAGCTGCTGCCCCGGGTTGTGAGGGATGGCAGGTTATGTACCTTAAGGTTGGGGGAAAATGGGGGAAAGGGAGATTTCAGTGGAACTTTCATATGCTAAAGAGGGCCTACAAGGTGCCAGGATACAGGAGGCATTGCTGCTTGATTATTTTTTTCTTTTGGCAAGCCATTCACATTTCTGCTACCAATCGTGTTTGTTAGTGAGATTTGGGTTTAGAAGAAATTTAACTTTACTTAGGGCTTGAGGAACTGAGTTATTTGCCTCTGGAAATTGTGCTATTGATAAGGTAACTTCTTTGTTTGTAGATTTCTAAGACATTTGTAAACCAAGGGAGACAACTGTCTTACAGGATTGTGATTTCTGCAAGTTAACTGTTTCTCGCTTATGGCAGTCAGGGGTGCCTGAATGTCACACACATTACCGAGGGGAGCGGGTGGAGAGGGGGGTGGAGGGTGCCGGCTTTTGCTTTGTCTTCAGCCAGCCTTCTGCTCCCTCATCAGTGGCACCTCTACCACCAAAAACCTGAGGGGTCTCTGGTGACCCTTTTCAGCAGATTTGGTCCTGAGTGGCACACCAAAGAGGAGGCATGCCACATACACAGGTAAGACATTTTTCAGCTTGCCAAAAATGGGATATAGAACCAGGAGCAGAAGGAGTGAACCAGACAGATGGAATGGTTGAAATCATTCTTTTTCGAGTTGGCCCTGCACAGGAACTACAGCTCTGTTTTTAGTGCTGAGACATGTAGGTTTCTCTTTCCCGTCTCTTCTAAACCCATTTGTCTTTCTGCCTTTTTATCCTGTGAACTTCCTATATCCCTCATATAAAATCCCATTTAGATTAATTTAGCCAGAATTGGTTTCTTTACAATGCAAAGATTAAATAATATCCCCCAGTTCACACAGCTAGAACTGTTCCAAGCTTTATCATTAAACAACAAAAGCTAAATTTAAACTGATGGAAACTTAGCTTTATGTTTAAAAGATGTGATTTATAAGTAAATCATATCTGATTTAGACATCTCCTTTACAGGAAACTGTTCTGAATTCAAGGTCTTTAATTCTGTTACAGGATTTGCTTCAGTTCTGTTTTATGGAATGAATCCTCTTGAAGAATATTACGTAATTATTTTTGTTAAGAAATATATATGTTTTATTGTCAAGACAACTAATTGCTCAGAAATCCTGTCCTGAAAACCTTCCAAGAAAATTTTATCTGTTTCTATTGTCGTTTTAGATCCTGATAATAATGTTAAACATTTGACTGGAGTGGGCTTCATTAGTGCTTTTAATATTTTTTTGCCATATCTTTATCTTCCATTTCTAGCAAGTTCATTCAGTATGGCCCAATTATAGCCATTCTATTTACAGTGAAGTCAGAATCCCTTTGGTTTTCTAAAGAACAGAGACTGACTTTATTTCTGTAAGCTGGTGATGCTTCAGAGGTCACTTTCAAAATGACCTCACTTTCAAAATGAGGTCTAGTGAATTTTCTGTCTGGCAGAAATTGCAAAAAAAAAAAAAAAAAAAAAAAAGAAAGAAAGAAAGAATCTAGTTGGTTTAATAACACCTGTTTCTAAATTACTAGCTGACTTGAGGTTAAGTGCTCCTTGTTCCCAAGGGACCTATCTGTGTGCTTCCATCCAGATAGGACCCCACCTCTAAGAGACCTGTGATGAGATAGGGACTCCCTGTCCTTAAGAAGCAATTTGCAGCAGATCCCCGACCCTGCTTTTCATAGCACTGCCCTAGGTCATTCGGTTTTGAGTCTGTATTACAATTCCGTTATTTTGGGAAAGCCTGCTTACTAAAAGTGTGAGGAAATAGCTGGGTAAGTTTTCTCACAAAACATTGGCTGATGCCTAATGTGGGTTGTGAGACAAATTATCTAGATAATACGGTACTACTGACTTCTCCTGAAGGTGCCTTTTTCTCAGCCTTCTAACATGTAATTACTGTCAGGTGTGTTAACCCGTGAGGAGAGGAAGTATAAAAAGATGACAGAAGAGAAAGAAGGCCAAACACCAACCTGTAGAAACAATTTTAATTTTACCTCTGTTTTTTTTTTTTTTGTTTTTGTTTTTGTTTTTTTTTTTACATGCACACTTGAGATTCTAGATGGCAGTTCTTGAAGTCAACCCTTCTCCGAAAGTGCTGCTTGGGGTTCTGGAAAATAGAGATGTTTGTAGTGGAGATCAGAATCATCAGGGACCAAGTGTCATTCTAAACAGAAACAAACTACTCTGCTCAACATTGAGCTTTAGAACCAGCCTCATCTGGTTTTGAAAGCTTTCTAGGTGAATTCTATGCCTCTAATTGGAGGACAAGCTGCCAACAAGGAGGGCAATTTAATGTTCCTTGAAATTGTTGGGCTGGCAGGAAGGGCTACTAAAGATGGCGAAAGTTCCCGCCCCAAGACCTGAGCTCGGACAGGAGAACAAAGGCCCAAGCAGGAATCTGAGACCCCCGCCCCGGGCTCCTGTGGACCAATGGGATCCTGATGAGCGGCGGGATATCCAAATAAGGGAAACTTGCCAAAAGACCCCTGAGCTTCCTCCGAGACCCCTTAAAAGCCCCCTCCTCCCTGCCTTGGGCGCGACTTCCGCCACTCTGCTTTCCAGAGTGGCGGAACCTCGCCCGAGGGTGCCCACCTCCTCCCGGCGCAACTTTCCTGGCTCCCCTTCTCCTGAGCCCTGAAACTTCGCCGGAGAGCGTTTTTAATAAATCTTGCCTTGCACCCACTTTGCCTGGTGTTGTGTTTATCTCGCCGGAAAAAACTTTACAGAAATGATAACTAGTGGGGAGGCAAACAAACAAAAAACTACCTAAAGCCTCCTAGGTCACAACTCTTACAAGTGAATAATTTTTTCTTAATTCTTTAAGCCTCCATTTTCTCACCTGTAAAGTGGAGATATGAGGTCTACTCTGGAGGATATATTTGAGGGTTAAGTGAAACGTTTGTGAAATGAACCTAAAGTGAAACCTGAAATCCCTTCTGGCTCATTGAGGCACTTGCAGATATTTTCCCCACATAGTTTCACGATTAAAAAAAAAAAAAATAGATAATCTACTATTAATATTCAGCCATATTAAAATAGGTTGATAATACTCTTGAGAGTAGTTCTAAAATTTTAAATCTTTTACTGAGGATCATCTTTTGACTTCCAAATTGATTTCACTCCTGTGTGTGTAAGAAATAAAACAGATGGTCATAGGGGAAGGGAAGGAAAAATAAAATAAGATGAAAACAAAGAGGGAGACAAAACATAAGAGACTTTTAACCATACAAAATAAACTGAGGGGGCGCCTGGGTGGCTCAGTGGGTAAAGCCGCTGCCTTCGGCTCAGGTCATGAACTCGGGGTCCTGGGATCGAGTCCCGCATTGGGCTCTCCGCTCAGCAGGGAGCCTGCTTCCCTCTTCCCTCTATCTCCCTCTCTGCCTGCCTCTCCATCTGCTTGTGATATCTCTCTGTCAAATAAATAAATAAAATCTTTAAAAAAAAAAAAAAGAAAAGAAAAGAAACTGAGGGTTGCTGGTGGGGAGGTGGTGGGGAGAATGGGATATTTGGGTGATGGACATTAGGAAGGCACTTGATATAATGAGCAACTGATAACGCTGATCTTATATGCAACTGGTAATTCTGCCCCTGAAACCAGTAATACGGTATCTGTTAACTGAATTGAATTTAAATTAAAAAATTAAAAAAAAACAACAATCTAGTCTTATGAAGATATGTAAGTGGATGAAGGTCACGGATTAAAGAATGTTCATGGACTCAGTAGGTATATTGTTAACTTGTTAGTCTCCTTGAAAAAGAACAATGTTTGCATATTTTTTTGGCTACTCAGATGCAACTTTTTTCAGTGGAAATAATTCATAATTTGGTTGTAAAGTAGACTTGAGTCTGAAAACTCCTTTTTTTTGTACTAAAGTGGGATTTAGAAAATACAATGATTTGAATTATTCAGCACCACAGATGTCCTCAGATCTTCACAATTGTTACAACCCAAAGACCCAAACAGACTGAAAATGAGACCTCAGGCTCCAAGGAAATTAGAAAGATAAGTCACAAATCTGTAATGGACAGATAACAGGAAAAGAGTAGGATAAACATGTGATAGCTGCCATGTGGCAAGCAGAATCTGAGAAATGAGTTCCATCAAAATGAAAGATGAAAAACGTGATATATTTTGGAGATACCTACTTTTGCTTTGAAGATTGGTTGGGGAAAGCTACCATCTTCTTAGTTATGTTAGGATGCAATAAGTAGATATTCATCTATACGGTGATTCAACCATTCCTTTAGCGATAGTAATAAGAGGTGCTGCTGACTAGTAGTTAAGAATGTAAAGTCTTGAATCAGAAAAAAAAAAAAATATATATATATATATATATATATATATATTTAAAGCTGTTTCTTCCTTTTCTGGCTGTTTGGCATGAGATAAACATAACTATTCCTATATTTGTTTCAGTTTTTTTATCTATAAGTTGAGGATGTGCACTTCATAGGGAACCACATTCCTGTGATTAAACAAAAAAAGATAAAACATTTAAAGTACATCTGTTCAGTGCCTAATATATAGTATGAGATAAGTAAATAATTGTCAACATTTATTGAGTTTGTTTTGCATACTTGGTGTCACATGTAATATCTTAGATGACTTGTGTCCTCTAACTTGCATTTTTGTCTTGCTAGAAAAACAATCTTTTTTTTTTTTTAAAAAAAAAAAAGGTAAATTGCTTTAGGTAGCATAGAAATTTTCACAATATTCTTCTAATCCATAGTGCGTGGAATGTTTTTCCATTTCTTTGTGTCTTCCTCAATTTCTTTCATGAGTACTTTTTAGTTTTCTGAGTACAGATTCTTTACATCTTTGAGGAGGTTTATTCCTAGATACCTTATGATTTGGGGTACAATTGTAAATGGAATTGGCTCCTGGCTCCTTAATTTCTCTTTCTTCTGTCTTGTTGTTGGTGGGTAGAAATGCAACTGATTTCTGTGCATTGATTTTTTTTTTAAGATTTTTATTTATTTGACAGACAGATCACAAGTAGGCAGTGAGGCAGGCAGAGAGAGAGGAGGAGGAGGCAGGTTCCCTGCTGAGCAGAGAGCCTGATGTGAGGCTTGATCTCAGGACCCAGATCATGACCTGAGCCGAAGGCAGAGGCTTTAACCACTGAGCCACCCAGGGGCCCTGTGCATTAATTTTATATTCTGATACTTTACTGAATTCCTGTATGAGCTCTAGCAGTTTTGGAATGGAGTCTTCTGGGTTTTCCACATAAAGTATCATATCATCTGCAAAGAGTCAGAGACTGACTTCTTTGCTGATTCAGATGCCTTTTATTTCTTTTTGTTGTCTGATTGCTGAGGCTAGGACTTCTAGTACTATGTCGAGCAGCAGTGGTGATAGTACACATCCCTGCTGTGTTCCTGATCTTAGGGGGAAAGCTCTCAGTTTTCCCTCCATTGAGAATGATATTCACTGTAGGTTTTTCATAGATGGCTTTTATGATATTGAGGTATGTACCCTCTATCCCTACACTGTGAAGAGTTTTGATCAGGAAGGGATGCTATACTTTGTCAAATGCTTTTTTTCAGCACCTATTGAGAGTATCATATGGTTCTTGTTCTTTCTTTTATTAATGTATTGTATCACATTGACTGATTTGCAGATGTTGCACCAACCTTGCAGCCCAGGAATGAATCCCACTTGGTTGTGGTGAAAAATCCTTTTAATGTACTGTTGGATCCTATTGATTAGTATTTTGGTGAAAATTTTTGCCTCTGTGTTTATCAAGGATATCAGTCTATAATTCTCCTTTTTGATGGGGTCTTTGTCTGGTTTTGGGATCAAGGTAATGCTGGTCTCATGAAATGAGTTTGGACAGTTTCCTTCCATTTCTATTTTTTTGAAACAGTTTCAGGGGAATAGGTATTAATTCGACAAAGCAGGAAAGAATGGCCAGTGGAAAAAAGAGAGTCTCTTCAACAAATGGTGTTTGGAACATTGGAGAGCCATATGCAGAAGAATGAAAGTGGACCATTTCCTTACACCACACACAAAAATAGACTCAAAATGATGAAAGACCTCAATGTGTGACAGGAATCCATCAAAATGCTTGAAGAGAACACAGGGGGCAACCTCTTCAACCTCAGCTGCAGCAACTTCTTCCTAGAAACATCTCCAAAGGCAAGGGAAGCAAGGGCAAAAATAAACTATTGGGATTTCATCAAGATCAAAAGCTTTTGCACAGCAAAGGAAATAGTCAACAAAACCAATGGACATCTGACAGAATGGGAGAAGATATTTGCAAATAACATATCTGTTAAAGGGCTAGTATCCAAAATCTATAAGGAACTTATCCAGTGCAACACCCAAAGAACAAATAATCCAATCAAGAAAGGAGCAGAAGACATGAAAAGATGCTTCTGCAAAGAAGACATACAGATGACCAATGGGCACATGGAAAAGTGCTCAACATCACTCAGCATCAGGGAAATACAAATCAAAACCAGTGAGATACCACCTCACACCATTAAGAATGTCTAAAATTAACAGGAACAACAGATGTTGGCGAGGATGCAGAGAAAGGGGAACCCTCCTACACTGTTGGTGGGAATGGAAACTGGTGCAACCACTCTGGAAAATAGCATGGAGGTTCCTCAAAAAGTTGAAAATAGAACTACTTTATGACCGAGCAATTGCACTACTGGGGATTTAACCATAAAAATACAAATGTAGGGATCAGAAGGGGCATGTGCACCTGAATATTTATAGTAGCAATGTCCACAGTAGCGAAAGTATGGAAAGAAACTAGATGTCCATCAACAGGTGAATGGATAAAGAAGGTGTGGTATATTTACACACACACACAAAATGGAATACTATGCAGTCATCAAAAAACGAAATCTTGCCATTTGCAATGATGTGGATGGAACTAGAGGTTATTATGCTGAGTGAAGTAATCAGAGAAAGACAATTATCAATCAGAGAGAGACAATTATCATATGATCTCTCTGATATGAGGAGTTTGAGAGGCAGGGCGGTGGTCGTGGGAGGTGGGGAGGGAAAAAATGAAAAAAGTTGGGACCAAGGAGGGAGACAAACCATAAGAGACTCCTAATCTCAGGAAACAAATTCGGGGCTGCTAGGGCATGGGGAGAAGGATAGGGTGGCTGGGTTATGGACATTGGTGGGGGCAATATGTGCTATGGTGAGTGCTGTGAAATGTGTAAGACTGATGATTTACAGACCTGTACCCCTGAAGCAAAGAATACCTTATATGTTAATAAAAAAATAATAAATAAAAAACAGCAAAACAAAAAAGCAATCCTTTTTTTTTTTTTTTTTAAATAAAGATAGGGGACTCGAGACCCAGAGAATTTACAAGATTTGCCCAAGTTTACCCAGAAGCGGTAGGTCCTTAAGTTGAACCCATAGCTTTCTGACCTTCAAGTCTTAATACTACCATTTAGTACTATTCTTTTCCTCATGACCTTGCTACTATTCTGTCCTGCACCTTTCATTTTAATGACTTAATTGCTTTCTGTGCAGCCATTATTAAAAATTATTTAAAACTGCTTTATAATATTGTTCTCTAGAGTTTTCTACATGTTTGTCCTTCTCCTCCAGATACTTCACTGATTTCCCTAAAGAACAAAATTGTGTCATAAAATATTTACATTGCCATTTCACCTAGGAGAGAACTAACAAGGGTGCCTTATTACAGCTGCTAAATAAATAGCAAAGTAATACAGCATAGGCCATATTTTACTACACTGTAATTCAGGTTAGAACTTACATTTAGTACATCTTTCAGACTTCAGTATCTAAACTAACTGAATGAGGAAACAATGCCAATTTAACTAAATGAGGAAATAATATAAAATAATTATGGAAAATATTACTTTATCTCAAGACTTTCTAATGAAGCAATTTCTTAATAAAATGTCTCTCCATCTTTATAATTTCCTCACTTCTCCAGTAACTATCTTTATATAACTGAAATTTATGGAAATGGGAAAAGAAACCTTGCATCAACCAATACTTGCTCTTGTTCAGGTATAGAAATTCTGATTTACAGTGAGCTTGATTAATTTCTTATGTTATCATTTTCTTTTTATCTTGAAGCTGACTCTATGCAGCTGTTGCAATAAAAATAGAGGAAGCAGAGCCTTGGACCTCACCATCTCAATTTCAGATTTGGGTTCTGTCAGTTGCTTGATAATTTCCCTCTTGACTGGACTCTATTTTGGAGAGAGCTAGATGTCTAGATCATCTACATTGGCACAGAACCACAAGAAAAATTCACGCATTCATACTATGTGTGTGTATGTGTGTGTGTCTGTGTGTGTCTGTATGTGTGTGTGTATAAAGTTCTCCTTAAATATGTTCCTGTCAACTAATCAATAAACATTTATTTGTACATGCTCTATATCAAACACTACAAAAATATTATTGGAGATACAAATTTATAGCATAGTTCTTGGAATATATAGTTAAACTAAAGATGCTAAAATGAGTAAAATATACAAAGATGTAATAAGTATTATGATTTTTAAATATTAGACTGTATCATTTAGCATGATGAATTTCCTAATAAATGGTGTCAATAATAACTTCAGTAGGTATACAGAAAAGGAGAGAGCATTTTTGGAAAGGGGTTTTATGGGGAAGACCTGAGTTTTTAGACCCTGTTCTTGGCTATGGCCACTTTTTTCTGTGGTTGCTGGTAATCTCAGATGTTGTTTCTGTATCAAACCTGCTTCACTTGAACTCTTCTAATCTTCTGCTGTCTCTGATTCTTTTCTGCCTATTCCAATGTGACACTTTGTGCCTTCTCTAACTCCCCAGCATTGGGACCACCAGTGATAGGCTGGATGTGCTTTCTACAATGCCCATTCTACGTGAACATCATGGATTTCTCTCAGGTAGATGCTTTTCTCTGCCTCTTTCTCTAAATTACATCCTTCCCTTTGAGAATGTAATAATTCACTGGCCCTGGATTAAATAGTTCTGGGATCAGGCATACTTTTCTGGTCATGTCTTAAACCATACCAAGACCAAGCAAAACTAATGTTGCTGCTTGATTCAGGAAATACCTGCTTCTAGAAGATTAGACTGAATCTACTAATGAGTTTATCATTCAAGAGTACGACTAACAACTTTTTCAACAAACATTGTTTTTCTAGACTCTCATCCTACTTTGTCCAGCAATAAATTTTGCTCAATTCCAACAAGTTCCCCATTTTCCAAGACACATGTTAAATTAATTCAGGTTATGCTCAAAAACACTATTAAACATTCCTCCTCAATTTCTTCACTTTTGAGATGCTAGTAGGACTGCTAAATTGGTGTTCTACACTACAGTAGACCTAATGAACTTAGCTTTTTGGGGGAGTCAGTAGTCAGTACTTTCCAAATGAGTTTTCCCTTCTAATACTGTGCCCTCTTCAGCCTCATTTGATCTCAGATGGCATCGTAACCAAACAGTTTAAACCACAGAAATTCTAATGATTATGGAATGAATATATTCTAAAAGCAATATGAAGGAAAAAGAAAGAACAGTGATAAGGAAATTGTAAAACCCATAAGTAACTGCAGATTCTGGTTTTAAAAAATGGTTTAGTTCTGAGTCTGCAATTACAAGTTCCATAAGTACCTGAGTATATTTTCCTCTTTAATATTTAACTTTTATAATTACTAAATTATATACCAGGCATCAATATAACTGTCTTAAATACACAATTTCATTCTATCATTACAACAAACTTTTAAGGTTTCTTTCTTTCCCTCATTTTCTAACCAAAGAAACTAAGTCATAGAAAGATTAAGTTAACTTGTCTTTAGACACAAGGTTAATAATTGACATGGCAAGGAATAAAATCTGGGTGACATCACAGCAGAAATGAGACTTTAAGCCTCTCTGTTGTACTGCTTTCTTGAAATATATAAAGTTCTGGTTTGTCTTAAAGTTGCATATAGCCGCATTGATTGTGACCACATTTAAAACATTAACCAGATGGGTAATGGATGATTTATTCTTCGTATATTATGAATTTAAACATAATTTAATAGCTCTCACCATTATCAATTGTGCATGCTAATTTCTTACATAATAATTTTATATAAAATGTATTAGCATCTTTTGTTTGAAAATTCTGAATATCTACATATATTAATGCCATTTAACATTTTTGTACTTCTATGTCAAATTTGAGTGGTTTAAGGTGAAAATTATACATAATATATATTTAAAACTCTTGATTATGATGTGACTACAAAATGCTTAGTTATTTTTTAAAAACTAGCGTAGATTGTCTAATAAAAATGACTAGAATGAACATAGCAAGATGATTTTTGTCACCCTGTCCTTATTTCCAAGGTTACACTCCCTGATGTTATTATTTTAATTGCCTTTATATTACTAGACATGGTAGATTAAAATAGTAAGCCATAGTTATGATTAAAGTTTGAGAGGGTGGCTTATAATTAATATTACTGAAGTGTGTGAAAGTATATACACAGTATGGTCTTCATTTAATATATAGAATTGCATTTTTAAAGTATGAATATTTTATGATATTTAAAAAAAATGTTTGAATTATACTTTATCTTTCAACTTAAATGGTAAGAGCAACATGACCCGTTTTAGGAATGATAATGTAACCTATGTTCATAAGACACGTCCTCTTCTCTGTGCTATTATACTACTTCCTACTGACTCCCTTGCCTATACTTCTAACTTTCTCTCTGCACTGGTGACTAAATGATTTTCTTAAAATGTAAAAACAATCTTAAACCTTTTTATTACAATCATTCACTCAAAAAAAAAGTAAAATTTAAATTCTCTTGCATGAAATTCAGTGCCTTCCACAATTAGACAATAACTACATGATATGAAAACCATTCAGGATTGTTTGTCTGAATTAACATATTTCTTTGGTGTCCTTGTGCTTTACTCCTATTATTCCTTTACTTTGGCATTTGCTCTATTCTCTGGTCTGCTAACACTTTTTTATCTTCAAGATCTATTACTGTTGAAAACTCAAAGATATCTACTTAGTCAAAATTAGGTGTTTGGGTGTCCTCAGACCTTTCTATATCTCTTCATTGAGCCTGTGATTTGTTTCTGTCTTACTGACCTAGGATGTTACGTATATGACTACTATTTACTCTTGAAGGTAGGAAAATATTTTATTTATCTTACATTTAAGTCAGGTAACCACAATGTCTTCAAAAATAAGTGTTTTTTCAAGTTAAATTGTACTGAATGATGGATTCTTACTTATTATTTCTCAGGATTCCATGTGAATAGTGTGGGATGTGCTATTTTTAAAAGACTGTGTAAAAAACCCCAAAGGGTTTTTAAATTTTGTATTATTAAGAAAAAGATACTAAAACTAAAGTAGATTAACTTCATTTAAATAAAAACACAAGAGAAATTAGAACTTCTCACTTTCTAAAGATAAATGCAGAAGGGAAAAACTTGAAATATTTTTGAAATAAAAGCATTAACTTGAGAAATAGAATGTGACAAGCTTTAGTATGTATGTAGATAGAACCATGAAAATTAAAGTGAGAAGTGAAACAAGTCAGAGATAAAGTGGGGGAAAATAGAAGGTTAATTAATTAATTAAGATAACACGTATAGTTGGAGGCCCTAAAGAAAAAAAAATTATATTTAAATATTTAAATCCATAAACCAAGACCATTCCCCAGGTAACAGAAGGCTTGAGTGAACGTATTGAAAGGACATCTAAATAATTGTGGAAAATTAACCAAAAATGATCAACCCCAAGATGCAATATAGACTGGGAATGTCATCACATAACCAGTAAGTACATCTAACTAGAAGATTTTGTTTTCTAAATATCCGTTATCCAATGAAAGAAACCAGGGCTCCTGGAGAAATGGCTGACTCTGTTAGGAAAAATACAAAATTAGTCTGGAAGATCCTGTGGCCCCATAAAAGAAGGAAATGATCAAAAAGTGATGGGAAAGTGTCTAAAAGATGTAGGGAATGCTTTTTTCTTCTTGCTAAATTTAAGTAACAAGCAACTGGATTTAACATCCTACCTGAAACAATAACAAAACAATATATGAAATAATGGTTTCAAGACACGGGACACGAGGAAATAAAAACGGTGAGCCCTGATAGATAGGAAACAAGCAAGGTGTGTACTGTGATTGCCCCAGCTTGCACTTGAGTTAGTTTCCAGGTCATCATTGAGGGAGGGAAACCTAAAGAGCTCACAAGACTCCTAGAGTTAAAGATATGCAACTGAGAGTCTTAGGCAAGTAAGATGGCTAGAGTTTATAGGGCAGAATACTGCTGATGGATCTGTTTTGAGGGTTGGGGAATGTATTCAGTGTTCCAGTGGTACACAAATGCTCCCTGGCTTTATCTTGCTGTTGAGCTCTCGCTTGTCTTCTCTGCTCTTACACATAGTCTTACATTCAGCCAGAGATGTGTGAATAACACTCTTCAGTCTCTCACAAGAGCGCATGCATCCTTGCTCATGTCCACAGCTTTCTAGACCTCTGCCGTCCATATCAAAGCACACTATGTCTGTCTCATTCCCCAGACTGCCCTGATCCATTTCAGACTAGTCTGTCAGATTTTTGCTTTTTCTAGTCGGGATTGCTACATCACTGGCCTTCTCCATTCATTTTCCATTGATTGGTATTGCTATAATTTCCAGTTCCCAGGAGCATGGAGTTTTTCTGCCCCTCCCAGTATTGTTGGTTGTCACAGCACTACTTTGCTAGTGTGGATCAGTGAGGGAAAAGGGGTAGTATGGGGCAGCTCTGGGTTAAAATTGCATTTCAGTGATTTGTCTTAAATAAAATGCCTCTCGGTTTGTTGTTTGCCTTAGTTTATAGACCCGTTTTTGATAATTTCATCCAGTTTTTGAACTGATTTGTGAAGAGAGATTTTGTGTGTGTGTGTGTGTTTCTCTCTCTGCAATTCTGTAACTCTTTTGGTCAGAGTCCCTGTGCTGTAGTCCCAGACTATTTGGCTGAAATGGTCACACCGAACCTCTCTGGCTGCCATTTTTAGACAGCATTATAATAAAATATTGGTAAGAAAACTCAAGAAGCCCTCCATTGGGAGGAATCTAACCATTGAATTATTTGTAATAAAGTCTTTATATATATAAATTGAGAGGCATTATATTAATCTGTAAATAGTTGTTTTTTAGTCTCAGCTCATTTCCAGTATATGTGGACATAGGCCATTCACTTTTTACCTTCAAATCTCAATTTCCTTTTATAAGATAAATATAAACATTCCTTTATATAAAATAGAGTTATTTGCATAGATTTTGGAAAAGACCATTTTTGTAATTTTTTTTTAATTTCAGAAATTTTATAGCCCCATGAGGAAATAGAAGGATGTCCAGTTTTCACAGCAAATACCTAGGAAGATTAAAATAAGCGTGGTTGATGTGTGACTTGTTCCCATTCTAGGGAGACAGAAGATGGGGTTGAATTCCAATTGCCACATGTGGATATTAATATTGTAATCAATACTTAATTTGAGATATATATTGGTTATACATAACGAATTTTAGACATGAGTCATGAAAAAAGTAGTACTTGCCAAAAATCTTTTTATTCAAGATATTATAAAAGGGTTGAGAGGGTGTGAAGAAACACTGGGATTATATGTTAGATATAATGGCATTGGACTGACAAGACATAGGCTAATGTGTCTTTTGGATATTGAAACTCAGAGCTTCCCAGGCTGGATATTGTGAAGCTTGAACATCATTAAGTTGAACAATTTTCCTTCAAAATTTTCCTTAAATGAATTTAATTTCCTTAATTGAAGTAACTAAATATAAAATCTTGTGATGGCTTAAAGGTCAAATGCTTGCTCTATTTTAAGAAGTGTAAAACTATTCAAATTGAATGATTTACTATAAAGGAAATTAAATTCAATTATTCATTAGAGGAAACTGCAAAAAGATTATTTGTAGGGTATTTGTAGTCCCTCTTATATACTGGCACTTGATACAGAATTTGCCCTAGCATTGGTCTCTGGCCTGTGACATGATGTAATACATGAACATCATATTTTTTCTAAATGCCCAAGAGTGAAAAAAAAAAAAATGAGGTTTCCTAAGTCAGACTCCAAAAGTGGTAATAATTAGAAGGAAATAATATTTATATATGTTTATATTCTTTATAAATTATTTAAGCACTTCCCTTCACATTAAAAAGGAACCATGTCACTAAGCTAAGATGTAATGTAAGCATAAGATACACACGGGATCTGTGCAAATCAATGGATAAAGTAAACAGGTCATCCTAACAAGCTATATCAGTAAACAATCTGCAATTATTATATACTTGTTCATTGGGTTGTTTACACATTTATTATTGGGCAAGTTGCTATGTACTGTTGATAAAAAGTAAATAGTCCAAGGGCTAAGCTATTTATAGTTTAGTTAAAAGTTGAGATTGTTTGTGCCTCCTATGCATTGACTTTAATGTGCATACTAATTATCTGGGATTTGTTAAAAATGAAGGGTCTGAGATTCAGCATTTCCAACAAGCTCCCAGGTGATTGATGCCAATGCTACTGGTTGATGAACAAGACTGAGTAAAATGAGCTAAAGCATGTCTTCAGTATTCTTAAACAAAATATCTCAAGAAGTCACTTTTAGAAGACATGAATGAATGGTCATGTTTTGTGGAAATTTCTCTTTTATACCATAGTCGAATGAATTTAATGAGGTGAAAAAGGCAATAATTACTAATAAATTATTCTCCCATGTACTTTTATTTAATTTTGTATTGTTTAATAATTGTATGCTCACTTGTGGTCTTTCCAAGTTTGTAAGTTAAGTGCACTTTATTCATTCATTGTATCTCATACTTATTTATTTATTTTTTTACTCCCCCAAACAACCAACCTGTTGTTTTATAAATAAACATTCTTTGAAGAGGTTGAATGCCCATCAAATGCAGAGACATTTCCTTTGCCAAAAAGGCTTGAGGAATTTGACTTAGATCTGGAAATTTTGGAAGGGACATTAAATAAGCCAAGTTTAAAGAAACTATTTTTGTTCCAAAAATAGATCAATCTAGTCACAGACACTAAGGAACCAGAAGAAAAATAGAGTTTTTGTTGTTGTTGTTGTTATTGTTTTTTGTTTGTTTGTTTGTTTGTTTTTTGTATTTCAAATTAAAAGGCTTTAAAAATGTTGGGCATATTTATCATTTAATGTTTGTCACATGAGTTTTGTATGTTAAGATCAGTGTTTTGGTTAAGCATGACTTTATCTGTCATGCTTGGACAGTTTTTTTTTTTTTTTCTTCTTCTGCTTTTTTTTCTGGGAACATTTTAATAATAATCTGAATCCAGTCAGTCTTGGCTTTTGCTTTTTACTCCCATCCCTTATCTGCCATCTTGCAGGCTTGGGTTCTTGCCTATAGTTTTTCTACTCCCAGATACCACCATACTGTTTATGGACAGATTCTCTTATTTGATTTCATCTTGCTATGAAATATTAGGGTAGGAAAAAAAAAGAAAGAAAGGAAAAAAAAAGAACAGAAATATTAGGATAATAGAGATACTGAAGGAAAAAATAAACTAAAAATCTAAACTTCATTAGATGTAGTTTGTCTCTGGGGATTGGTAATCACTTCAAAATTGATATCACTGCAAATCACTAAAAAGTCACTCCTAAATAAATTGATTAGAAACAACAGGAAGTCATGGGGCAGCTTCCCTAATGAATGAGTTCTCCTTATCCCCCCTCCAACCCAGAGAGTTGGAGAAGCTGTAAGGACAGCATCCCTTTCCTGCTGATTAAAAGCCAGACTCTGTATGTAAATCCTCTGTGCCCCTGCCCATAAATCTCAGTGAAAGAGGCAGATGGAAGAAATGCAAACTAACATAATCAGGAGTAAAATAAAGGGTCTGAGAGAAGTAAGTTTTTGTCGTTGGGAAAAAGATGGAGGAGCATCATCTGGAAAATAAATATACTTCAATAGAATTTAGTATTGAAATTAGTAGTGTTAAATGTTCAATAGAGCCTCATTAATTTTGGCACATGCAATTAAAATTTTGTGGTTCAGGATGCAAGATGAAGTACACATGAGGAAAATGTTAAGTCAGAGGGTAGGAAATGTATCAGAATGGAAGAGAACCTGTCACATGTTGGGGAGGAGATTTGGTCCCTCAGGCAAAGGTGTGTATATCCAACAAGCCATTAAAATCTAGGATTATGTAAAAAATCTGCTTGGTTTAATAAAGTTCTAACACATACTTGTAAAAGGACATACACAGAGAGAAATTATTCTGTCAATCATCAAAAATATAATGCTATTATCTTTAAGTGAGTAGAGAAGATTTAGGGGTCAGATCAGAGTGAGCAATTTGTGTTACTGTTTCTTCAATAAATGACAAGGACTTATAAGAAAAATATAACTGATATTTCAAGTAACAGCAAAGTTTCCTTTCTGTATGTGAAAAGTACACATACAGCTTAGGCCAGCATGATAGAATTAGGAAGTCAGGAATTGGCTTGATTTTTTTTTTTTAACTTCAGAATTTGTAATTTTATTTTTATTTTTATTGTTTTATTTGTTTGTTTATTTTTATTTTTATTATGATTTTTAATTTTTATTAACATATAATTTATTATTAGCTCCAAGGATACAGGTCTGTGAATCATCAGGCTTACACACTTCACAGCACTCACCGTAGCATATATCCTCCCCAATGTCCATAACCCAACCATCCTTTCCCTATCCCCCTACCCCCAGCAACCCTCTATTTGTGATATTAAGAGTCTCTTATGGTTTGTCTCCCTCCTAATCCCCCCTTGTTTTATTTTTTCCTTCCTTATCCCCCAAATTCCCCACATTGCCCCTCAAATTCCTTATATCAGGGAGATCATATGATTATTGTCTCTCTGATTGACTTATTTCACCCAGCATAATACCTCTTGTTCCATCCGCTATTGGATGGAACACCCAACTGTCGTTGCAAATGGCAAGATTTCATTTCTTTTGATGGCTGCATAGTATTCCATTGTATATATATATATATACTGCATCTTCTTTATCCGTTCCCATCTGTTGATGGACATCTAGGTTATTTCCATAGTTTGGCTATTGTGGACATTACTGATATAAAAAATCAGATCACTACATTTGTATTTTTAAGGTAAATACCCAGTAGTGTGATTGCTGAGTTGTAGGGTAGCTCTATTTTCAACTTTTTTGAGGAACCTCCATGTTATTTTCCAGAGTGGCTACACCAGCTTGCATTCTCACTAACAGTGTAGGAGGGTTCCCCTTTTTCTGAATCCTTAGTGGCATCTGTTGTTTCCTGACTTGTTAATTTTATTGGCTTGATTTTTTTCTGCAGAGTCATTCAGGTGACATTAGCCAGTAAACAGGTCAAATAGGTGAAGGCTTTATTCATGTATGAAAATACCTGTATGAATGTTACTGACTTTCATACTACTCCTTGTTCTTTGGGGATAGCCATAATTCTGAGATGGTTCACAGAATTCCTCCCTCGGCTCTATATAATCCCTTCCTCTTGAGTGTGGACAGGACTGTGAATATAATGAATTTCACACCCATAATGAGATTATATTCTTTCACAATAAAGGGATTTTACAGATATAATTATGGCCTGATTCACTTGATTTTGAGTCAGTCAAAACTGAGATATTTTAAGTGGCCAGAACTAAACAAATGAATTCTTCAAAAAAGACTGAGCTCCTCCCTGAGTCAGATTTGAAGCATGAGAGAAGTTCTGGCGGCTTTGAAATCACAGTTGAATGGTGAGAGGGTCTTTAGAGGAGGTCATGTTGCAAAGAGTTGTAGGCAATATCTGGGAGGCGAAAGTAATTCCCAACTAACAGCAAACAAACGAAATGGAATCTTGGGTCCTACAGCTGCAAGGAATTAAATTCTGTCACCAACCTGAGTGAGCTTCTTGAGAACATTGAGTCTCAGATACTTGCCAGCCAGAACAATATATTGATTTCAACCCTCTGACCCCTGAGCAAGAACCTAGTTAATACATGCCAGACTCCTGATTTAGAGAATCTATGAGATAATAAATGGTGGTTCTTTAAGCTTCAGAGTAGTACTACCATTTTGGAAGAAAGTTTAGGAGTATCTTAAAAAGCTGAACTTAGTCCTTTTTTTTTTCCCCCCAAGATTTTATTTATTTGACAGAGAAAGAGAGATAACAAGTAGGCAGAGTAGCAGGCAAATGGAGAGGGAGAAGCAGGCTCGCCACTGAACAGGGAGCCTAATGTGGGGCTGATCCCAGGATCCTGAGATCATGACCTGAACTGAAGGCAGACACTTGACAAACTGAGCCACCCAGGTGCCCATAAACATAGCCTTACCATACAATCCAGCAGTTTTGCTCCTTGGTACTTACTCAGTTAATTTGAAAATTTATGTTCACACAAAAATTTGCATACAAATATTCATAGTATATTTTTTCATAATTACTATCAAGTGGTAGAAGCAGCCCAGATGTCCTTCCAGGGTTGAATAGAAAAACTGTGGTGCATCCATATGATGGGCTGGTTTTCAACAATAAGAAGAAACTAGCTCTCAAACCATGAAAAGATAGGAAGAAACCTTAAGTGCATATTCAGAATGAAAGAAGCCAATCTGAAAAGGCTATAAATTGTATATAATTTCAAATATATGAGATTTTGAAAAAGGCCATAGTCCAGAGATAGTTAAAATAAATAAATAAATAAAGGCTTCCACAGGTTCGGAGCAGGGGAGGGAAGATAAATAAGTGCTGCAGAAGGGATTCTTAGGGGAGTGAGATTTTTATGTTACTATATTGATGTTAACTATATTGATGTTACTATATTGATATTATGTTACTATAAAGATGGGTACATTATATGCATTTGTCAAAACCCAAAGGTAGAACTGTACAACACAAAGAATGAAGCTTAAGCTATAGATTTTAGTTAATAATAATGTCTTAATATTGATTCATTAATTGTAACAGATGTACTGCAGCACTGCTAGATGTTAGTAATTGGAGAAATTATGTACATAGGGAGAGTTATTTAGAAATTGTATTATCTGTACTCAGTTTCCCTGTAAATCTTAAAACTGTTCTTAAAAACATAGTTTATTTATTTTAAATGAAAAGTAGCACCTCAAATGTGACTGAATTTTGGCTTCAGCAAGAAGGCCTGGTGAGTCTGTGGCAAACTATTGAAAAGAGGGTTCTTGATACTCAATTCTGAAATTTTTGACATATAGGATAATGAGATCAGTGTCTCTAAATAATTCTGGTTTCTCGGGAACAGCAAGGGAAAAAAAATGGATTTCTCTATACAATGTCCTGATTTTGAAATGTTAGAAATAAATTTGTTAAAAAATTTTTGAACCTTGTTTTGGAGCTAGATTTAGACCCAAAGCAGGTAACTTTTACCATCAATTATAGAAAATTCACTGCTTGATATAATGGCAAAAAAAAAAAAATAGCTGTGGCAGATTTCATTTTGTTTGGTACTCTCAACAAATGAAAACTCAGTAAATTGGTGTATCATGTTTCAGTATTGCGTCTTATACTGGCCAGTTCCCTATGAAGCAATGATCCAGGGATGCTGTCTGGGATCTTTTCTTTTTGGGTTGCTCAAAAAAACTCTAATTTAGTGGCAGTGAACTCTTTTCCCAAGCACAGGAAATGCTCTTCCTCTGTCACAGAAGTTACAAATGATACCATTAAAAAAGATATGTTGCAGCTGCATTAGTCAAATAGTAGGTATACTGCAGACTAAGGAGACATTTCCAGAATGAATGGTGGCCTTTAAATCCCTTGATGTCCATCTTGTAATCAGTTAAGCGTTAGTACTATGGTATGGCCAACTAACTGTATTTTTCTGACCACAGAACTAATAAGAAGATTAATAAAAAACCCAAATTGCAGACTGCTTTTAAAGAAGTGAAATTTTACTTTCAGTCACATAAAGCTATTGCAAGGAGAAAAGCAAAGCAGTGCTGAAGTGAGATTCTTAGCCTGTTAGCTGCTGTGAACAGATAAACATGATTTATAGAAGGTCATGCACTATAACTTCTGTAATTATAATAGATGATTCTTAAGATTTTGAAAATATACTGTACTTGATTATGCTTTAAATATATACTTTAAAATTGGATACAGTTAATCCTAAATTACTGTATATCTGACTAGCAATCTTAAAAGTGTTTATAA
Source organism: Mustela nigripes (assembly GCF_022355385.1). Lineage (NCBI taxonomy): Eukaryota > Metazoa > Chordata > Mammalia > Carnivora > Mustelidae > Mustela > Mustela nigripes. Next base: position 123,220,386 of record NC_081569.1, on the reverse strand, counting down.
TTTGATACCTAAAAAAAAAAAATTGAGCATTTACTGTGAAAAATAAGCAGATGAAATTTACAGATAATGCAACAATAAGATTTGGACCTTTTTCTTGAGGAACTCATACATTACAGAAGAGAGAGATATGCAATGTCATGACAGAAGTTTAGGGAAAAAAATGCTTTGGGGACCCCAAGATGAGACTTTCTTAAGAAGAGGTAGCATTCGAGCTTCAGTCAAAATGGAGGGGATTTTAACCAATGAGATGGGTGTAAATACAAATAGTGGTATAGACTCTGGAAAATATAGACAAAGCTTTGGGTCCTAGACAGATAATATGTTTGGTGAGGGAAGAAAGGTATAGTTGGAAAAGAAACTGAAATTTTATGCTGTTTCAAGGTAGCCCACTCTTACAAAATAAATTCCAATTTTTTAGCATAAAATTATACTGTTATCCCTGACACCTGCCAGATCATAGGCATTTAATTTATGTATATATGTATATTTCCAAAGATGCTGCCATTATTAAGTGTACATCATAGATATTAACAAAAAAATTTCATGAATATGAAACTAAGATGATGCTTTCTGGGAAATCCTGGGTATAGGAATGTCCTAAGATTTTGAATAGCATATAGTCATTACAATCTACGAAAAAAAGGACTTGTTATTTTCAGGTGCGCAAAAATAATAGGAAATGGTCTCATCAGAATCATGAACAACCCATACCAGAAGCTTAGAACCACAAAATGGGACTCTATAGATAAGGAGTGAAAAGTTTGTCTAGAGTCAGACGTGAACACATTTGTGTACTGTGAAGATTATAATAGTGTCCTTCCTTCCTCACCATTGTGGCATTTAGCTACTAGCGTCAGTGTTATGCCAAACACAAAAAGTGTTTCTGGATGTACATCAAGAAGCATTTACTCAGCCAACTACTGAGATTTATAATGATGAGTAGATTCTGAGAAGTAAAACGGATGCAGATAAAATTCCTGATATTCAGAATTTTCTATTTAAATTTCTCACATGTATTTTACACTATCTGTATATAGTTAATGACATCTATTAAAATGTCACTAAAGTTAGTTGTAGCATCATGATAAATGGATTGCTTGATTAATATGTTTATTTTAGAATAATATATATAAGCAATAGGTATTTATTACCAAGCTCTGAAAAATGCAAAAAGGTGCAGGGAAGGAAGCAAGAGATTATTTAGAATCCTACTACTCTAAAACAACCGGTATTAAAATTTAAAGTTCATCATTTTAGACATTCAGTCTAAATCAATGGCAGGAAGGATGTCTAGATACAAAAATAACTATAAGGATGGGGTCAGGTTTTACCTATTATTGTAGCAAGATCATATATTTCACTTGGTTAACTTGAATTTAATCAAAGAAAATAGAAGCTAGGTCAAAAGGGAAGAAGTTACCAAAGTATAAGATTAAAGTTTCATGACACAATAAATACAGTTGCTGAAAGATACTTCTAAAAAAAAGACTCATATATTTAAAAGATTATTAAAAGCTTAAATATGTTTTCCTTTAATTGAATAATTCAAGTATACAGTATTAATAAGATCATAATAAAGATCATTTAATTTGCTCTTTTATACCTTCTCCCACCTCATTTCCTTTCTACTTCCCAATTTTTAATACAGATATTATTTTTTACTTTGTCAGCGATTTTAATATTTATGTTTCTTCTTAAACCACATATTTATAGCTGTTTAATCTTAGTTTTGTATTGAATTAATTTGATGTTTACACCATTACTATGCATCATTTTTCAATTATTAATTTGAATTCATCTCTTTTTAACTTGTTTTCATCTTCAAATTCCTTTTTATGTTTTTAAAAAAGATTATATGACCCCCATGGAGTAAATCCTCACTTTTATCATTTGAAATGTCTGGCTAGTGTCTTTCTCTTGGTAAGGGTGCATGGCTGGGTATATTTGTGGCTTACCCCAGTTTTCCCTCCCCAGTCTTTGTAGGCATTGACCCATTGTGTTCTGACTTTTGATATTACGGAAGAGAAGTACTAGTTTAGTCTAAGTTTTTTGTCCTTATGGGTGACTCACTTTTCCTACCTGGAAGCCTGAACAATGCATTCATCCTCTGTGAATTTCAATAAGTTACCATAGTTTGCCTCAAAGTGGAAATAAAATCCTAGAGTATGACACTCCTTTTTTGATACATTATCTGTTTTCTCCTCCGTGATTCCTCAGTATCATTTCTCTTATATTTATTTCTGAAGTTTAACAGCTTTGGGATGTTTTGATGTTGAACATTTTGAATCCTTTTTTGATATTATGCATACAGCATGTGTTTTCACAGTATAGACTCAATTACTAATTCCCTAACATTTTTCCTGTATTTCATTTGTGAATAACTTATCTGTTAATACTGTTTTAGTCGACTAGATCTGCCATAATAAAATACTGCAGATAGGGTGGCTTGAATAACAGAAATTTATTTTCTCAAAGGTCTGGTGACTGTAAAGTCCAAGACCAAGGTCCAGCAGGCTTTAGTCTCTACTGATGGTTTTCTCTTTAGCTTGCAGACACTAGAGGGAGAGCTCAGGCAAGCTCCTGGATGCCGCTTTTTTATAAGGGCACTAATCCCATCATCAGGGCTCCTCTACCTCATCTAAACGTAATTACCTCTCAAAGACCCTATCTCCAAATACCACTACATTGAAGTTTAGGGCTTGAACATATGAAATTTGGGGGGGCACAAACATTTAGTGCATAACAAATATATCGAGCTCTCAGTTTCAGGATATAAGTGAAATATACATTACATTGTTTTATATGGCATTTGTATTTATCATCTTCTTTCTAATTACTTTATTCTGTTTTTCTGTATCCCTTCAGAGTGATTGTCTGAAGCTTTTCTTCAATGCCAGTAATTTGATTTTTCTCCATGTCTGTTTTGTTCTTATTTTTTCCAATGTGTTTATCAGATTATGTTATGCTTGATACATTCCCTTTGCTCTGCTTTCTCTTTTTTCTTTTTATACATGTTTTATTGAATTCAAATTGTCACTGAGTTCTAATCAAATTCCACTATTGTAGGGAGCTCTTTTGTAGAATTTGTTTCTACTCCTTTGGTTATGTTTGTTCCAGGCAAAGTTTGAGGAGATGCCAGCTCATTTATTTTTCATCTTGTTCTTAATGCGGGCTGGTAAATTCAGATTAACTATGTATTCTGACATAGTTTGAGTGATTGTTTTTGACTCCTCATCTAGCTAATCTGGCTGAACCAATAGATATGGTCCCAGCTTTTCCAAGTTTGTAACATAATGTCATTTCCCTTTCTTTATTAGATTGTTGCTGATGAAATTATGGCTTTTTAAATATTTTAAGTTTTTTTTCTTAATTATGAATTGAAGGAGAACCCATTTGTGAGTGAGTCAGCTTTTTTTTTTTTTTCCCCCTGTTTACCCAGCATCTCCAAGGCCATGGAACTAAAAGAGCAGTTATTGCAGGGAAAAATTTTTCTGAGAAGACTCCAAGAGAAGAGAGAGCAAGAAGAAAAATCTTGTATTTGTAGGTAAGTTAACAATGTTTAAGAGAAAGGAAAAAATTCAAGGTCTTTTTAAAGAACTCGATATGAAGAACAGAGTTTGTATTTTATCTGGATGTATTCTTCAGACTTTAGAAAATAGTAGTAAATGGCCAACTAGGTGCATTACAGTTACGATGGTGAATGCTGGTGCATTAAATTTCTGCCCATGACAGAAGCATGAGTAAATAAGAAAGTTGTTTGTTTGATAAAATATATGTAGAAGACTCAAACACATTTTGTATGGAAAAATGTATATATGTTAATAATCCATAATAATCTATATGAGCATTATCTTGAAATGAGCTCAATTATTAAAGGAAGTGACACTTATGAACTACGTAAATTGATATCCAATTAACTTGTTGCGGCTATCTTATTAAACGCCAATTAAGAGTATTAACATTCTTTACAATTTCCTATATCAATATGAATTTAACTATACCTTTATTGCCATTGCAATTTTGAGTTAATTACATAGCTAAATGATTTATCTTTTGCATGATTATCAAACCTTACCCTCTGTTCTTCAAAAAAATAAAACTGATGACTTTATAAACTCTGAAAGTAAGTCCCCTAAACATCACTAATTCCCTAGCTTTGTACAAATCTTTGTTTTGAAGTAAAATGCAGACTGTACATGGTTTATGGTAGCTGGATAATGATTTTAATTCTTTATTTGAAATAAAATATGAAACAACTACATCATGCACCTAAAAGGCATCGTTAGATCTTCAAATTGTTTTATTTTCTATATTGATTTTATTTTCTATTATGTTAACATCTTCATAGAGAGATTTTTTGGCAACTGAGAGGTTTCTTAATCAAACACAATAAAAAAGAACCTATTAAAATATTACTATTTTAGATCGTTTTGGCAAGACATGGTTTATTTTGCTTCACCAATCCCTTGAATATCTAGCATGGTAACAACATTTTACCAAGTTTGAAGAAGTTGAAAACACCTTGGGGCTTTGAGGTCAGATAATTTGGGGTTTAGTGTCTCTCTCAATTTCTATATCTTCAGTCATAGAAATCAATGACATTTATGATATTTAGCCTATTTGCTCATTAGTAAAATGTAGATGGTAACAACTCCTGCATATGCTTATGCTGAATATTATATCTAATTAAATGCATATATGCATAAAATCACAATACTGTGAATAATATTCATGGAATTCTATACTCAGTAAAAAACTGGCTTTTATTCCTATTGTATTTTTTTTTTAATTTTTAGACAATTTTGTTGATTTTTATATACCCTGAACCTACTGCCAAATAATTTTACATATGATTTATGAATGGGATGGATCTCAGGGCATCTCTTACTCTTCTTTTTTTTTTTTTTTTTTTTAAAGATTTTATTTATTTGACAGAGATCACAAGTAGGCAAAGAGAGAGAGAAAGGGAAGCAGGCTCCCTGCTGAGCAGAGAGCCCAATGTGGGGCTGGATCCCAGGATCCTGGGATCATGACCTGGACAGAAGGCATAGGCTTTAATCCACTGAGCCACCCAGGTGCCCCCATCTCTTACTCTTGAATGAGGGAAACAAACAAACAAACAAAATGCATGCATATGAAAGACAATTTGGTCATTCAAATTTGGGTATAGGACTATTGCCTTGTTTCATTTAACTCATTAAAATAAAACTTAAATGTTTAATTGTCAACCCTATATTTATACAAAGAGAACTTCTTAGACATATATTTACTTATGGTTCAACAGTCAGTGCATTGGTGAAGCTAAATCCAAATTACTGAGAGCAGGAATGCCAAAAAAATAAATCCTGACTCCATGCTTGACAGGCAGTCATTTTTTGGAGCCATGGACGTATTTTGGCTGTGGTACCTTTTGCTTTTCTGTCTTAGAGTCACAGCTCAGTGCTCAGCAAATGTAGCCTGTTCTTCACGACATTGCTGTATGATACTCAGATGTACGTTTTAAATGGAAAGGCGTAACTTTTACTATGGACTGTTTTCATGAATTCTGCCCAGCGCCATTTCCTTCATCTCAGTCCTCACTTTACCTCTGTGTGGAAAGACTACATGGAAGCCAGATTGCTTCCCTTTCCTCTCCTTTCCTTGCTTAAGCAGTGATGATCACTTCTCTGTTTGGCATTGTCACTTGTTTCTTTGTTAATCTGTGCCTGTTTAAGTCTTCTATAAAACCTGTAATAAAGTCACCTATAAAACCATCAAATGTCAGGTACAATAACAAATGACTGTGGAAACAAAAATCACCCTAATGAAATAGAAGGAAACCTAAAATCTTTGCCCATGTGCTTCCAATTAAAAATGTTTCCTCTGGCTTGCCATTATTTATAGCATTGTTAATGGTGGAATTCACACGGAAATAAATGTCTTTCTTGTTGGTGATTATTCATGAGACCCATGTGCCTGTAAGTACCTCAAAGAGAACATTCTCTGTGGTGGTTTGAGATTGAGGATCTCTGAGAATTGATGGAGAAGGCTGAGGAAGGATTTCACCTGTAGCTTCACAATAGTTTCATTGAGCTCTGGGTCTGACTGATAAGGACACACAATTGTGACCACTCCAGGAAATGTATGGGAATTAGCTGAACAATTCCAGTGTGACTCTGGAATATCAAAATTACAGTTTATACAGATGGTGACGCTTTCCAGTCAACTAAACAACAAAAACTTGTCAGAAAACCAGCATTTGGCTAAAAGTTCTTGTAGCACCCATAACCCACATGGCCAGTCAGTAGCAGCCACATTTCCTTTCTGGTAGTTGATAGCCTACCGTCCTATTTTATTCCTTCCCAGAGTTCTTAATTTAGACAGGACTTTCAAAGATCTCTCCCCATTTCATAACTAACTGTAAAAGACATCCATGAAAAGAGAAAGATATGATTAGTCCTAATGATAGCTTTCATCGTCGACTACTCTTCAGGCATTCTACATACGCTTCCTTGCTTCCTTCACAAAACAGCTCTGCAATGTAGGCATTTTTTTTTTTTACAGTGATTTTACATGTGAGAAAACTATACCTGAGAGACTAATCACCCCATACGCTGTTATCCAAACAGACCTATTTGTCTCCTGAGCTCATATTCCTCGAGCTACACCATCCTACTGATGAGTTAGTTAATTGACTAACCTATGAGTTCATCTTTTCCACATCATTACAGATTTCATTCCTATGAACATATATCCCCAAATCCCCGCAGTTATCTTGCATAATTACTTTAATACCTTCTTCTGGAGTCTGTATAAGTTTAGTCACTCAGAAGTACCTCCTGTGTTCTCAAGAATATATTGTTTCTTTTAGAGTCTGTATGTCCTTTAATTATCTGTTATTGAAGGATTCTTGCCTGGTAACTTAATTCTACTGGAATTAATGTGGAATGAACACACGAATGCCACAGTGACTTAACCTAATCTGCTGTGTCTGGTAGTACATGCCTGGTGTGGAATGGCAAGGTAGACATTCACTGCCTCAAATACTTTTAAGTTTCTCTCTTCTTGTGTTATAAAATGTCTCATGAGTTGAAACTCTCATGCATTTTGTGATCCCTTTTCCTTTCTTTTTTTTTTTTTTTAACTTTTGCTTTTAACCCCCAAGGAGAGCATAGACAGATATAAGTATCCGGTCCCCTAAACTCATGATACATTGAGAAATAATTATAACAATGGTGATTGTACCAGCAAGAAGTTTTAATTCAAGTAAATATGCTACTTCAGTCTGTTTGATTTCATTCAAACATCCTGAACACTACCTTTTTTTTTTTTTTTTTCTCCTAAGTTAACAGTGTTCCCTGGAAGTTAACTAAAAAGCTTCCTAAATACAGTCTGCAAAATCCATTCACATATTCTAGTCTTCTCTCGTATTTATCATTATTTTTTATTCTCTATATAACACTTCCATTTGTAAACCCTTAAATAGTTCTTAAAAGTTTTCATTGTATAGTATTTAGTGGCATGTTCCACATTTCCCAACAATGATTCGAGTGTCTATGCTACTGTAGGTCAGTGTTTAGGATTTCTTGTACTGCTGCAGCCTAGTAAAGTTCTGCGTATCTTGCTGAAGTCATAAACAAATGCTTTCTTTCTCTTTTATTGAAGGTTTTGTCTATTGCAAGAAACCATTGCTGATAATTGTGTGATGGCCTAAAGGAATTTACTTTTTTGGTTTAAGGCCACCACCTTTCTTTTTTAAAAGTTATTTCCTGCCCCCATTGAATGATCCAATCACTTCTGTCCTTAGTTTGCTGTTTTGGCATATTTTTGGATTCTAGTCTTCTTATATTTATAGACATATAACGTAGAGTTAGGGGATTAAGTCAGGAGATAAATTTGTCATCAGAGTGAAGGTGACTGGTAAAACCTCCTCCCACAGGTTTCCTATAGATTAAGGTGAGGTTTTATAGTTTTCACCAGAGTCTTAAGGTGGTTTATGAACCAAAATAAGACAAAAATGACCTTTTATGCAGATAGTTAAATGTGTTATAAATAGGTAGTCATTTAACATTTAATAGTGAAAACCATAAAGCTTTCAGAAGGTAGTCTGGGAGAATATCCTTGTGACCTGGCATGAGTAAATATTTCTAAACAGAGCACTATTTATAAAAGGAATGATAATTGTGTGATGGCCTAAAGGAATTTACTTTTTTGGTATCTCCAGATACCAAAATTCCGTTTGATTTCAGAATTCCATTTGATCAAAAGACACCCATGAAGAGTAAGAAAATACAAAGCCTGAAGAGATGTTTGCAATACATACATCTGGCAAAAGGACTTATACCTAGAATATATAAAGAAATCCCAGTAAAGCAATAAGAGATGGACAAATACTTTAGAGGAGAAGCTTAACAAAAAATGGGCAATTCACAAAAGAATATATATCCAAATGATTAATAAACATAAATGTAAAATTTGACAAAATCATTCTTCATTAAATTAAAATCCCAATGAGATCAATGAGGTATCATCTATACTTCTCATAATCGCTGAATTAAAAAAAAAATGAATACCACATGCTGACTAGGATGTTGAACAAATGCAAATTATACTACTAATGAGAATATTGTTCAAAATGTTTGTTTGCAGAATCTACTCACAAAATGTTTTCAGAATCTACTAAAATAACACATATATCCTAACATTCCATATATACATGTGAATAGAGATGCTATATTAGTGTGTTTATCAATAGACATGTTCACATTTGTCCATCAAAGAAATGGAAAAGAGTGCAGATAGTAACATTGTTCACAGCAGCCTAAATTGGGCTAAGAGCTTCAAATGTTCATCATCAATAAATGGGATAAATAAACCATGGTATAGTCATGCAATGGAACACTATGCATTAATGAAAACAGTAAACTACTGGGACTTGCAAAAACCTAGATGAATCACACACATATGACTGTGAGTGAAGGAAGTCACTTACAAGAGAATGCATACTGAAGATGTCCATATATATTGCTATAAAACAGGAAAATTAGTCTACAGTGGCAAAAGTCACAGTAGTGGTTACTTTACTGTGGGTGAGTAATGACTATGAAAGGTCACGAAGTAGGTTGTTGGGCTGCTGATAATGTTCTTCATCTTAACCTAGGTGGAAGTTATTTGAGTTTTTCTGCATGGGTTCATTTTGTAAAAATTAAGTTGTACAAGTGTGTACTTTTTATATTATACTTTAATAAAATAAAGTGAAAAAATACCAAAAACTGGACACATAATGATCATCTCTAACACTTAGTTTTGTAATTGCCCCATGGACAGAGCCAGATTAAATATGATCAAAGAAACTCTTGGCTATAGCTTATAGATACCACTGTGAGAAAAACAATATATTCATCCTGACTCATTCTGCCATTTACTTACTATTGACTATTATCAATTTTCCTGACCTGTAACATTGTGCAATGATATCTATTTTATAGAATTGTTTGAGAAATGTAATAAAATGATTCAGTGAAAGTGTTTATCATGATGCATGGCACGTAGCACTAACACATATGTTAGACACTGTTTTGTTAACATTGTTAACATTACCATTATTTTTACTTCCATTGTTATAGGTCCCAGCTGATTTTGCCCACTATACATTTTCCAGATCAATTTTTACTTTTTAAAAAGTGGTACTATTTTCTTGGCTTCTGCACTATTTATTACAGATTTCCATTTAAATGTCTTTGGAGAAAGAATTAGAAAATTATTTTCTGGGTGGTTCTGGGTGGCTCAGTTGGTTGAGCGACCATCCCTCGATTTTGGCTCAGGTCACAATATCAGGGTTGTGGGATCAAGCCCTGCATCAGGCTCCACACTCCAGGCAGAGTCTGCTAGAGATTCTTTCCTCCTCCGCCCCTCCCCACCACTTAACGCTCTTGCTCCCTTTCTCTCTCAAGTACATAAAATCTGTAAAATTGTTTTGTGTTCTGCAGAGCATAAGTAAAATGAAACAAAACATCTTAGAAACATTTCCTTATAAAATATATACATAAACACATTTATTATCAACAAAACAGCTGTATTTTTGTATTAATTCCTCAAAAAATGTAAGCATCCTTCGATTATGCCCACACAACTATTTAGAATAACCTACCAGTTGTAGTACCATTACCTATTAGGAGCATTTTTCATGTCATAATGACCAATTCAAATGTATACTCTATAAGCCTGCACCTATTTTGGTCTACCTTTTGGCTATATTCATGCCCTCTTTAAGACCAAAACAAGAGAGAAACATAATTCGGAGAGAAACATAATTCATCTCTAGCACCTGGATCAGGTGTATTCTGTCAAATGGCATGGTTCTAGGGCTTCATATTAGCATGTTTTGTTCATAGAGGATGGATTTTTAGGACTGTAAGGACAGTAGAGATTATAATCTAACAGTTATCCCTCAGGTCACTGAAGAGAAAACTCAGGTCTAGAGTGGTAAGAACTTGCTTTGGGTCACTCAGCATGGGAGAGAGACAGAACTGGAACTGCTGGTCCTAACTACTGGTTCCTTGCTGCTTTCATTACTTCGTGCTCCTCTTGTATAACCTTTTTGAGAAGCAGTAATAAGGCAAGTGTTCAAAGATGGAAGGGGTTCATCAATAGGTTCTTTCAAATAGACTGACTTACAGAGTTCTGATTCTAGCAAGCTGTGACGTACAAATTTGCAGGCCAAATTCATTGTATTCCCCTCTTGCTTTAGACCATGACTTAGACTACAACACATGAATATTAGTGTTGTTAATCACTTACATAGCCCCATCATCTCCTCTTAGGAAAGCCTCTCATTATCAGAAGGTTTTGCTAGTGACAACTTGGATGATGATTTTCTTTCTGTAGGAAAGTCGAAGGCATTGAAAGCGAGTATTTCATATGATCTCCTGAGCTCTGTGTTGTTTGTGGTATTTTTATATTAGAGGAGGTAAAGAAGTTCTCCAAAATAAATACATTATATAGTAGGCAGTGAAGGGGTAAAGCCACTTTTCTTTTTTTTCTGTAATCACAGCTTTTTCTAAAGTCATATAGTCCCTATAAGTGAGATAATAAAGTAACTCCACATTGGTTCCTTCACTTCCCTGGAGTTTAAAGTGTATTAATGGCTATTGGATTCAGAATAAATAAACTGGATGGAAAAATCATTATGTGAGTTCTATTTTCCAAATATCAATTTGGTTCCTAAGCACTCCAATAACTTACTCTTAATTTCCAGCTTGAAGCTTCTGAGAAAAACAGTTGAAATTTGGGGCATCATTTATTTTTCCCCTCTTGTAATAATGGGATGTGAATTCAGCGGCTGAGTTCATTGAATTGGGCATTAGCAGCTGATTCATCTCTTAAAAAAACACATATTTTACATATTGAATTTCATCCTTTGGGGGATAGAGAACAATAAAAAATGCATTGGAAAAATTAGTGGGAATGATTGGAAGAAGAGACCCTTTCTTTTCTTGTTGTTGAATTCAATAGGATCATGTGAACTCCAGTTCTCTCTGCTAGGATTTAACATTGAAAATTAGTGAGTGGAACTATTGAAGAGAATAATGTCTTTCCTGGGATAAATGTTTCAATTTCCTTGTTTTCCGTTTGCATATGCTGTGACCTTTATATTTCACAATGCCACAAACAGGAAAGGTCAAAGATGGCAGATTGCAACAGTAGGATATGCAGAGCAGTGTGTATGATCTACATGCATGCAAGTGTGTGGATCTTAGGGGTGACCTGCTGAAAAAATTCATTTTTTGTTTTTTTTTATCACTAAAGCTTCTTTCCATAGAAACAGGAACCATTAATTGGCAGGAGTGACAAAAAGATAAACGGCAGCACACAACAAGAGCAGACCAATAATTCATACTCACAGTCCAAGGTCTTGTAAAGTGGTCCAAATATTCACAAAAGTTTAAGCTCCTACATTCAACAAGCAGCTAGTGAGCTCCTACTTGTGCAGCTTTGTCTTGTAGCTTATTTTTCCTTCCCACGTCTCCTCCATTTCCAATTAGGGCAATCATGTAATAATTCGCCCTTTTAACTGCCTTCTGCGAAAAACTAACAAACAAATTTAAAACAGATAAAATTTAAGTTTATTTCAATGGCAAAAAATATTATCGAAGTTACTGAGTATAGATGTACTGAATAGGTATTTCTCCTCTAATTCACAAAGTCAGTGGCTGTTTCCTTCCTTCCTCTCTCCCCCCTTCCCCCTTCCCTTCCTTTCCTCGACCTCTTATTCCTTCCTTCTCTTCCTCCCTTACTGCTTGCCTCCCTCCCCTTTTCCTACCTCTTCCTCTCTTCCCTTCCAGGATTTTTGTACTTGCATACCTCTTGAAACCGAGCAGAATTTAATGCGTACACTCATAACCTCCCCTCCCAACGACAGTGACAGTAATATTTTTACATAGTGACATCCCAAATTCTGTGTATATAGTAAAAGCTTGTTGAGTATAGAAATTGTGATAGTGGGGTCATACACACAAATCCGGTGATAGTTCTTTTACCAAATAGGCCCCTTGGAGGTTATATACTTATAAATAATTTCTAGAAGTGGTGTTATTTTGTCAATTCCAAACTTTAAAATCATGATTTCCTGGTGTTCCAAGTGATACTTTTAAGTATTTTGTCTTGTTTTGAGTCCAAGGTGAGCTTCATAAAACCATGCTACTTTCATAAATATGTATATTTAGTGCTGCAGCTTATTTCATAAATGTATATTTAGCTCACATGTAATATTGATAATATTGAGCTGCTATTAAAAATGAACTTTAGGGCGCCTGGGTGGCTCAGTGGATTAAGCCGCTGCCTTCGGCTCGGGTCATGATCCCGTGTCCTGGGATCGAGCCCCGCATCAGGCTCTCTGCTCAGCGGGGAGCCTGCTTCCCCTTCTCTCTCTGCCTGACTCTCTGCCTACTTGTGATCTCTCTCTGTCAAATAAATAAATAAAATCTTTAAAAAAAAAAGTGATTTTGAGTGGAATGTATCTATTCCTCATACTGGAAATGTATTTATTGAGTCAAGCTTCTAAATGCTTTCTCTCTTCATATTCTCTACAGTGACCAGATACATATTTTCATAGTTTAAATTTTCTGTGGTGTCGCTTTCTTGCCTCTTAAGTATCCTTTTTTATTATTTTGTTTTTTCCACCATGTTGAGTGTACTCTTTAGCCACCTGTTTCTTTACTACCCAAAGCAATCTACAGATTTAATATAATCCCTATCACAATACCAACAGTATTTTTCCCAGAATTTAAAAAAAAAAAAAAATCCTAAAATTTGTTTGGAGCCACAAAAGACCTCAAATAGTAAAAGTAATCTTGCAAAAGAAGAACAAAACTGGTGGTATCACAATTCCAAATTTCAAGGTATATTACAAAGCAGTGGTAATTAAAGCAGTGTGGTACCTCGGATATTTCTTGAAGAAAAAGGAAAATGTCCCTTAATCTCCAATAGCTATGAGACTACTCAAGAGTTCTTAAAAATACTGTGTATTTTCAGATTGCCATATTTTTTTATCAAATTCGGATTGTTCCATCATACATACAGAAAACCGAACAAAACAAAACAAAACATAATCATGTACTCTCGCCAAACTTTCTATAACCTTTTCAAGCACAGATACACAACACTGACATACACACTCATTTTTCTCTTTAATGGAATATAATCAACCATTCTTCAGAGTCCACACTATACAGCTTTCTCAGAATTGGCTATCTTGCCCAGCTCCCTCAGGAATTAGGGTAAATTTTGTCTTTGATCATGTGGTTATTATACGACATTTATCACCACAGGTTTTGACACAGCCTAACTTATATTTTTGGACGTCAAGAACTATGCCATTTTACTATGTGTCAAGCATTGCAATAAGACTTAAGGATTTTATTGAATGAAGGAGTAAATTATTGTGATCAATATTCATAGTTAAGACACAGAACTAAATTCTTCTACCTCTGTGTGTGGCAAGAGAATTGCTCTGAAGGAATAAATTGATGAAAAACATCAAAGTGGACTAAGCTCAAAGAAAATAAAGGACAATTATCTGAATAATTTGAAAACGATTTAGTTCATTTACTGAAGTCTTTAAAAGAGCAATAAACAGTGACTTTCTTGTATAAGGGGAAGGAGCAGGGCAATGGTGAATATGCTGGATATTAAGAGGTTAATGAAAAATCATGACCTAGAGTTAAGTGGCTGTAGTTCAGCTACTGTCTGAATGTATCTAAACACTCCCAAATTCTCCAGGCTTTATTACTCATTTTTTAAAGCAAATTGCATTTATAATAATGAATAGTGTTCATTTGAGCCCAGAGATTTTATGGTGATACCAGGTATTTTTTTTAATATAAATTCACTTTAAAAAAAGCAAGACATTGAATTAGAATCTGAATCTGTCTCCCTAGTACCTGCATTTTTCAGTTTTGAAAATGCGTGTGATTACTTTCTTAGGAAAAAGAAATGTTACATTTAAGCAGAAATGAATAAAACTGGAAAGAAGAAAAATAGCCACAAGGTTAAAAAGTTAGGGAAAAGCTGAAGGGAAACCAACACAGCTGCCCAGAACCATGGAGTAAAGCCTTTTGGGGATCCATAATAAATGAACATAGGTGATTAAATTTAATTCAGTAGTTGATGGTTCCCAGGGGCCAAGACTGGCTCTCGGTATATAAAATATATAACTCTGTGTTGGCTTAAACATCCGCTGCCAGGCTATAGGAAACACAGTTAATTCCACCTCTAACCATCTTTCACATGAGAGGTAATTTATTAAAGACCTTGCCCTTCCCTTTGGTATATGGTTCAGATTGCCTGTTTCTCTTCTATCATCTTTGTATTATTTCCCAGAAATGGTGGTTTTTGTCAGGGAAATTTCCAAGGGCAAGGGATGAGGCAGATAGCTTCATCATTCTTTCATTATTATGGCCTCCTGGATGGACTGAAAAAGGCCTTTTGCATATAAGCTAAAACTACATAAAAACAAGAAATATCATTCTTTCATTCAACCAAACTTTCTGAGCTTCAGCTAGGCAGGCCATAGGGATATTAGGGCTGAATAAACGCAACAGTACATCCCAGGCAAGCTCACACTTCGTAAAAAAGAGACAGGGAACAAAATTACAGTAACTATACTGTATAAGAAGTTCTCGCTTTCCATGCCTGGCTTTGAGCAACCGACAGCACCGGTGCCCAGAGATTGGCACGTTTGTCTGGTTTAATTTTGTGTCTGTTTATCATTTGTTTTTATATAGGTAAGTGGTGAGAAACGGTTTAAAATTTTATACTGCCTACATAGTTTGGGAACCTAAATCCAAAAAACATTAACCAGTTACGGTTGTTGAGACAGAGGAATGTTTAGCCTACTACTGATTGTCACATTATGAAGAGCGGGGCAGTTCTTCACCATTCACGATGATATGGTTGATGGAATTGCACCTAACTTCTTGGGATTTAAATAGTTTTCATAGATGGCAGGGAACAATTAACTACTCCCTGCAGAATGATTGATTAATTGGTTGATAATTGCCCAAACACTTGTCTTCCGTATACCTCAACATTGGGTCTTTTTATTTTGAAAAGATAGGGTCAGGATTTCCAAACTGAGTTGTTGATCTATAATCAGTGTTTTACAGTCATGAAAATTTCATTATATGATTGCAAATATCTAAGTATAAAATGAGTTTAGTTTCTCTGAGTGTGTAAAATGGTTGCATGTTTAAATTGCACAGATCAAGCTCCCCTTCACCTTGCCTGTGGCCATTTGTTGTAGATATGATATTGATTTAATATTTCCCTGAATCATATATATGCATTTTGACAATGTTATAGTTTATATTGGAAGAGCAAACTGTGGCTCTGAGGACCCACAATATCAGCCCATATCCACAATACTGCCATTCACATATCAAATATGAAACATTAGTTTTAAGATACACGTTAGCAGTATAAATTCCCATAGATTTCGTATCTTAAAAAGTAATTATGTCAAACCCTCAAACATCATCTCAGGATGTTAATTTTAAGTATTGCTATCAAGTCTTACTTAATCTCTTACCCAAGGGTCTCTGCAGAGCAATAAATCATAATTTTATATTTATTCATATAATTATCATCAGTATAATATTTTAGCTCAGTGCTATCTCAGATTCCTGTTGCTTGGCTTAGTTCTGTTTTTCCTAAAATTTCTTCCCCTTTTGTACCTTTCTAACAGGATAAAGGGTAGAACATAAATGTCCTTCAAAACGGATTCAGTATTTTATCTTAAAATCTATCCTGTCAACTCTTTCTCTCCTTGACACCTCCATTAATTCTATCACACATTTTTGGATTTACAGAAATACTGATATGCTTTTGTTATATGAAGAAAAAAAAAAAAAAAACAACAACCCAGGGGCTCACCATGGAATGATGAATGGAAAATTTTACTGCGGTGCCTGTTGCCTGAAGTAGAAGAGAGTTAAAAGGCTCTAGAGAATGAGGTGGGGGGGGGGGGGGGGAAAGACTTTGAACTGTCCCCGTTCCTGTGAACAGAGTCTCTCTGGGTGTTGCCGATTGGCTCTTGGTGTCTGGGCTTGGCCACAGGTAAGCACTTGAGCTACCCGGAGGTGTTGGCTGCATTATGGTAAGCTCCTGGGGGATTATGGCATCAGGCTGCCTATATCAAGGCTATGATGCCCAATCTGTTCTGCACTGCTGACAGCAATCTAGATGGCCAGGTCAAGGTTGGTCTATTTTTTTGATACAAAGAGAATAAAATCAAGGGTTTAACTGACAATATAATTTTCCTTGTTGCTCCTAACACTGTATATTATGGATTCATTTTATAAGCAAATAAAGAGAGTATAAGGAACTTTATCTCTACATCACTCATAGTCTTGAGTGTGGAAAAAAATGAAATGTTTTACTTACTTTCTCCCCACCCTTGAAATTAAACTAAGTCAACCTTAGAACCTTGTGCTGCTTGGGTATCAGGATTTCTCAACCTCAGCACTGTTGGCATTTTGACCCAGTCATTCGTTGTTGTTCCCGTGGCTGCCCTCTGCATTGTAGAATATTTCACAGCATCCTTAGTCTTGTCCAAAAGACTATAGAAAACCTCCCTTGAAATCAAGTTGGGAGGATCTAAATGGGAAGCTCTTGTGCATGTACCTCTCCTTGCAGCCTGCATATCCAGGAGGAAGATAAGAATTGTCCTGACAAGTGAGGACATTTTTTTCCTAGGAATTTTATCCCCTGCTTTTGAGAAAAAGAAGGAAGATCTCTCCCTGCCCCAGCGACAACATGCTCACAATAGCTTGCAGCCAGGGAGAAGCTGTCACATCTTCAAACTGGTTCTTTTCCAGTGAATTTTTATTCAAAACAACCATCCTCAAGTTCCTCCTAAAACCGACTAGAAGCTGACCTTGCCATTGTCTCATCTGATTTGCCTGTGGTTTGGTTTAGTTTATTTGTCTCAAATTATACTTCCTCCACTATTCCTGAATAAGCTCATTGTGCTAGTAAAACAACTATTTAATTTTTAAGGTTGATGGTTGCTACTATGCTATTGGATGCCAGTAGCAACACCCCACCCCCAGTTGCCATAATTGAAAATGTCTGTAGATGTTGCCAAATGTGCCCTGGGAAGGAAAATCACATTCAGTTGAGAACTAATGTGCTAGGCTGGTAGAGATAACCAGTTTTCCATTACTGTTTGATATCCTTTCTAACTCCTGTAGGGTTATGGAAACATCCCTCAAATTTACAAGAGTAAAGCATCCAGGAAATGTAGTCAGAGTCTTGGGTGGTCATCCCTAAGACATTTGCATGAATTCCCTTGAAGTTTGGTGACTCTGGTTTTGGCCTATGCTGGGATAGAGCAAGCCTTGTGGAAGCTGAGAACCCCATGCCTCACTTCCGTCCTCTCCACTTCTGCTCCATAGCTATGACCCTCTGAGTCCTGCACCACAGTACAGAGAAGAGGTCAGTTGAGCCAAGTCCCAACCCAATCTCTTTCTCCTCCCCTAGATCTTCAAGAGACAGCCTCCCTGCCTCCTTCCTCCTGAATAGTTTGGTTGCCTAACCTTGGCAATAGGTATGCATTTAGAAATAGAGATACATTTAGAAATAAGGACAGTTGAAAGTGTTTTCTGCTTGCAAAGTGCTAAAGTTTTAGAAGCAAAATATTATAAGGGACATTTTTAATGCTTTAGAATGGGAAAAGGGGGAATACAGAGAACAAAATGTAACTTGTAAAATTTGGAGCTGAAATCTGTGGCTGAAGAGGCCACGTATTATCCTGAGGAAATTGTGAGTTTCATATATTTGAATAAATGTCTTAATTTCTTTCCTTGGACATAGACCTCTTCCTGCCTTCCAGGCAATGGGTTTTAAGAAAGACAAGCCTCTTAGCAATTTGAGTGATATGGAGATGGTGACTTCCTCAGACTCATCTGAAGTCTTTATTGTTGATTTTTAATGTAAAGCAGATATTGGAAACTCTGATGTTAATACAACAGGAAGGCAACAGGGTTGGGTATACACTTCGGAGCTAGCCTGCCAGCTTTTAAAATTTTTTTATTTTTTATTTTAAAGATTTTATTTATTTGACAGACAGATCACAATTGTGTAGGCAGAGAGGCAGACAGAGAGGGGGGCGTGAAACAGGCTCCCCACTGAGCAGAGAGCCCGATGCGGGGCTCAATCCCAGGACTCTGGGATCATGACCTGAGCCGAAGGCAGAGGCTTTAACCCACTGAGCCACCCAGGCACCCCAAGCCTGCCAGCTTTTAATGTCCACTTCTATCTCTCACGCAATTTAGTTAATTTCCCTGCTATTCATTTTCCTCCATTACACAAATAAAACTGCTTCTTTTATAGAGTGGTTTTACAATCAAATAAGTTAATACTTTGAATGTTTAGAATGGCACCTGTACTCCGTGCTCTATAAGTGTAAGTTATTAACTCTGTTATTACCTTGGTAAAAAGAATTACACCTTCTTAAGATGAATCAGGCCATGAGAAAGGACTAGAGAAAAGGCAGATCAAGGAATTCTTTCCAAATGACATGGAAGAATGTCCTTAGAGAGGATTCAGGATCTATATGTGTCTGGCCCAGACCTCTCCCTGGACAAAGCCTGGTTTATGTCCATATCCAATCCACTGATCTGACTGCTCATGGACTGATCTATCAGAAGTAAAATGCACCTATTATGGAACATCTAGTTTAGCTTTAGTGTGGGCGACCTCAGATAATCGCGATACCTACTTCTTCCTGACCTGAGCCCAACCAGTGTCAACAGCAGCTGTTACTTGGGTCTTTGGGCCAACAGCCAGGAATTTAGGAACACATGTTTCAAACCTAGTTAAAGTTGCTGTAAAATAAAGAAACCTTTTTAACTTCATTTCACTGAGATTTTTTAAACTTTATTTTGCCACTGAATCCTTTTTTGCCTTTTTCATGGAGAGACTCTCCACACCCTGTGGAACCATGGTTCTAAGGAACACAATTAGAGACTTGCTTTCTAATGTACCCATGCATATTGACTAATACATGCTCTGGTCTCTGGACATTTTTGTAAATCTATGGTTTACCTGTTTATTAGCTTTTTGCCAGCCTGTGCTTTTATGGTTTTATTTGACCACATATTCATTAAGTTGTCACCACTGGCTCTGTATATTATAATAATGTCCAGTCTTATTCACTGCCTTTCCCAATAAGCATCCTAACTCAGAGCAGGTGCCACTTTACCTGCCACACACACTATCTTTCTTTAGCTAATTGCAAGCACCTCCCTCTCTTACTTGTATCTACCCCTTGGATAGAGGACATTTGGAGACAATTAGTGTTTCACTATAATCACTTTGGCTTTAATAATGGCTGACCATGAAAGGTTCATATTAAATTACAAGTAAATACTAATGTGTTTTTCTGAAGCCAATGAGCCACTTGTGCCTCAAGAGAAGAAAACGAAAATACTGCTGGTTTTGTGAAAGAATGTTCAGCGCTTTCAGCATTCCTTATTTATGGATCAGATAGAAATAGCTAAAATGTAATGATTCTTGAGATATTTCAGGATGCAAGCTTTTTAGTAGCTCTCTTCTAGTCCAAGTGCATTTAATTAGGATGGGGTCAGCCACTGCGCACACAACCCAGACTGCCCAATCAGAGTACCAGACCCTCCCAATCACACTGCAGAATTGGGAATAGTACATATGATGGAAGCCAAACCAATGAGAACCAGCTCTGGGGTTTTTTTTGGGAACTATTTCAAAATAAATGTCCCCCCCCCCTTTTTTTTTTTTTTTTTGAGTTGCTCAGTTGATAGATAATAGTAACAGACTTAGTGCTTGAATTTGTTCCATGACAGAGCTCGGTCGATGTGAAGCCAGTCTTAGGTGGAGGATATAGTGAAATGTAAATAGATCGTGTTTTATTATTATTTTTTTAAAGATTTTATTTCTTTATTTGACAGAGATCACAGGTAGGCAGAGACATAGAGAAGCAGGCTCCCTGCTGAGCAGAGAGCCTGATACGGGGCTCAATCCCAGGACCCTGGGATCACGACCTGAGCTGAAGGCAGAGACTTTAACCACTGAGCCACCCAGGTGCCCCAAGAGATTGTGTTTTAAAGATATTTTGTGAACCTTTTTGTATGAAGCCATATCTCACAAGAACTATTGTCTGGACTGATCCAGTAAGTTCCCATTTGGCTTCAACTGGTTTGTCACTTGCAAGTGAAAATGTCTGCCTATACAGATTCTAGGGTACACAATTTATGATAGAGCCACCTTATGAAATACAAAGCAACAGAACCGTGAAGCCCAATTTATAAGACAGGAAACCTAGCAACATTTACAGATAAAAGCCCCTTCTAAAAGAGTTTTCTGTCTCTCTTATCCTGCCCTGTATTACCCATCAGCATTTGCATGCCCCGAGATAATGTTGAAGTTTTGTTACACAAGGGCCATTGTGTATCTTTTGAGCCCCTTCTTCCTCATAAATATTATCGTGCTAGATATTACAGGAAGAAAATGAACTTTTTAAAAAATTATTTTTATTAACATATGTATTATTTGCCCCAGGGGAACAGGTCTGTGAATCATAAGGTTTACACACTTTACAGCACTCACCGTAGCACATACCCTCCCCAGTGTCCATAATCTAGCTACCCTATCCTTACCCCACACCTCCAGCAACCCTCAGTTTGTTTTGTGAGATTAAGAGTCTCTTAAGGTTTGTCTCCCTCCCGAGGAAAATTAATTTTTCTTGAATGAATAATATGATGTGATTAAGTGGTAAGAATTTTTTAATTAAAATTATTATTTTGAATGAGTTTTGTTAGAAAGGAAGTATTCATATGATGCACAATTATTTTCCAAAAGTGAAGACACTAAAATTTGATATTTCTAAGCACTTTGTTCCAATTTAGGTTTATATATTTAATATGTATTTGCTCTTTTCATTATTTTGTCATCACCTACATATTTTATTAAACTGTTGTTTAATTTTTCTAATTTTTAATGCCAATCTTACTACAAAACTCCTTTAGCTACCTATCTCATGACTTGGTAGACATTAAAAACATCCCATTTCTGGAGAAGTTAGTTTACTGAGCTTTACATTGTTTCCTTCTTTAGGAAAATACTTGTCGTCACCCAAGTGTGCAACACAATCTGCTTTGTTATTTTAGAGCCAAACTTTCCAAACCTCCTTGTACATATGGGCCACCGATACCATAGATCTATATTGTCTCTTCTTCATGGTATTTCTGATGATAAAGAATATGTACATAGCAGATCTAGTAAGAATAAGTCATCAAATGCCAAAGAAATAATTTGGCTGCAGAAAGGGAGTAATGCCATAGCAGCGGGAGATTGTTATTTAGGAGATGTATTGCTTAAACTGTACTAAAAAATGAAGGGTGTATCATTTATTCTTCTTCTACCCACTTAAGCCTCCATGTTGCATCACCACACAAGATGGGATTGGGAGGGAGACAAACCATAAGTGACTCTTAATCTCACAAAACAAACTGAGGGTTGCCGGGGGGAGGGGGTTTGGGAGA